>NC_056743.1:497778002-497793002 GCF_019279795.1 Protopterus annectens | reverse complement strand
ATTGCTGTAGTAGTCCATTATATTAGCAAACGTTTTGTTTGTAGTCATTTAGTGTACATATTCTGTTTTGTTTGCTCTTAGTGTGATAACTTAAATGTTTAGTCAATAATTGCTTGTATAATCATATATGTTTATATAGGATGTGGATAATTAAAGCAGCTTAGACTGCCAGTCTATACAAAAACAGTATGATTTATTTTATACAAATAAAAATGAAACAAGTTCTTCTGAGTATTGTAGTTTAAACAGCTACACAGCTGGTACCTTTAAATGAGTTTTATAACACTTGTAAATTGTCTCTTTTAGTAAATTACTCTGGCTAAATGATTTCCAGCTTCTATTTCACTGCGGTTGATTTTTCTCTCCCAGAATTGCTGCTCTTTACCTCAGTCCCATCTTATAAAAGACAGATGCTGTCTATCTGGGCTTTTGTCATTCCACTTTTATAGTATATTCAATACCTCATTAAATAAGCTTGCTCTGTAATACAGGCAGATATCTTCCTGTTCTTAAAAAATCAACAAAACAGAACCACGTACTCTATTTAAAAATTACCCTTTTTGCAATATACTTTTTATAACACGGCTATTAACATTATTTACATCAATATTTGCACATTTTGGACCATTTCTACGATTTCAGTGGTGAGAACCATCACTCTGTGCTGCAATATGTAAATATAAATCTATGCAGCATGGTGTTTTTGGCATTTGATAATCCTAAATAATGGTAGTATAGGAGCCGAAGAAAAGTGAGGGGCTGCACCCCAAACATCACACCAGTGCAATAACCCCCTCCCAGTTAAAGGCTACTCCAGTGTGCCTACATAGCCTAGTGATTCTGGCAGGTAATAACCATTGATAATGCTAGTGTTATGGCTGAACACCAGCAGCAACTGCACCCCAGATTTCACACTATTACTGAAGATTGCCACTAAACTGTTTATTTTGGTACTGGATGTGGTTTAACAAGACGATGCTAAACCAGACTTTGCCTTCTTTGATGCTGGTATTAGCACTGCACTCTAGTCATTTAAAAGCCAGGTGAACTTCTTCTTGTGTTCTAAGCCACTGTTTGAAGCACAGCTGTTATTTCCAAACAGTGACTGCTTTGAGTGCCGATTGACCATCTACCTCCTTTGTGGAGCAGTATTCCACATCTGCAGCTAAGTGTGGATAGCTTTCTATTTCATCCCGCTCCTTTTCACCATTATCACTGCCCCTCCACACTACAATTGCTTTTTCTTTTTCTTAATTCAGTACTTCAGTGCTCTGCTATCTGGACTTGTGGAGTTTCTTCTCAAAGATTGTTACTTACTCTAACAGAACAAGATCTGATGTTATTAGTTTGTCTTACCTGCTCACCACCGCTTAACTCAGGCTGCAGCTGCACTGCACATGTGCAGCCTTATTGATTTCCTTCAGTGGAGGAGGTGGGTTCATTTCACTTCCCACATACCATTCCCCAGGTACCTCAGCTCTTACTGTACTTATACTCACTAAACCTTTCCGTTAGTCATGATCAATCCATGTTGCGCGTGTGCGCACACACACACACACACACACACACACACACACACACACACACACACACACACACACACACACAAAACTACATCAGTAAAGTTTTCAGCCTAACCACTTCACTGTACTATAAACAGTGACTTACACTTCAGTCTAATAAACCTAAGCTACAAAAAAGCATAATAGTGGTCTCTCAAACTCAATATATTAATGTAGCACCCTTTCAAAATGAGAGCTGTGCATGTAACACCATTCTAATATATACACTGCTGAGAAATATTTTCTCTTGTATGTAAATTGTCACAAACTCTAAGACCACTCACATTTAACACGTTACTATATATATATATATATATATATATATATATATATAGAGAGAGAGAGAGAGAGAGATCTACTTTTCTTCATCAAAATCACACTTGTTCTAAAAAGAAAAGTAGATCCCCACTTCAGAGAAAGTGCACTTCAACGAAACTGCACTTTCGCTGAAGTATATTCCCGGATTGGCTAACCCATACAAAAAACACACAAAACAACATCTTTTACAGGGGGAAAAGCCCCCCTGCACCCCCCTACTTTAATATTCTTACTCCAAGATCACACTACAATGAGGAAAAGGGAATATTCCCTTATCCCCACTGTGCCACGATTTTAGCACTAGTTTGCTTAGTTGTACATCATCACTAAACATTGATGTATAACTAAGATTACATGCAAACTGCATGTTTTTATTATTTCTTGTTTGTTTTTTTCTTTTATTTTAATCTTCACACGAAAGTGCATTTTCAACAAAATGCACTTTCGCGGAAGTGCACTTGCGAATTTACATTTCGTTGAAACGTAAATTTGTTGTAGTAAATGGATTTTATATATATATATATATATATATATATATATATATATATATATATATATATATATATATATATATATATATATATCCTCATTAACTCGTAAGCCCACTTGCAAAAGCTTCACAAAGGACATTTACCAAAACTACCTCCATACTAGAACAAGAGTTCATCTCGCATTACTTCTAATCAGCACATATGACCCCTTTTTTATACATATCCTCCCTAAGCAACTCCATGCTTCATGACATCCCCCACATTATAACTATTACTCCTTTATACCCTAGTCACCTTCACCCCAATAATAAACCCTTCCTGTATTCCAGTCCTCCATTGCCCATTAGTATTATATGCCATTTCAGCAAAAAATAAAGATCTTCTCGTTTTACATGCAACACTAGCAGATCCTCAGAAAAAAAAAATTTCATACTACTCAAATCATTCCCCACCGCCACATTTCCTGTTCGAAAAGTCAGCACTAAGAAAGAAAACACTGTTTCATCGGTTCATAGGTAGGTACTAGGTTATTGGCCCAAGGGCCTATGTAAGCCTAGCCAACAAGGTTCCCTGGCTTACGCCACCCAAGAAAGTTATTTTCCTGTGCCACTGTCCAGCAGAGACACAGAAGTGATCCCTGGGGTGTATTTCCTATTTCCCATCTACTCATCAAGATTTTTCTTGAAGAGTGCTAATGAAGAACTTTGCTTGATATAGATGGGTAGCCTGTTCCAGAGTATGGGAAGTCTCTGGGACAGGAATCTATCCCTCCAGCATGTCCTGTTTATTGTGGTGACAAGGTTTAGGTCCCTAGAGCATGTAGCTTGGAGGGATTGGGATTTCTTTAGGTGTAGCATGTCAAACAGCTCTGGGTTTGACATAGCTCTATATGTTAGGCAGGGATCCCCTCGGAGTAGGTGATATGCTATGGAGTAAAGCTGGAGTTTTTTGAGACGGTCAGTGTAGGGCATTTGTTTGAGGCCAGTAATCCTCTTTGTGAGGTACTTCTGTGGCCTTTACAGGTGCTGCAGATGTCTTGTGAGGTACATTACAAAAGGGGCATTGTACTCTATAATGGGTCTAATGAGTGTCGAGTAGATAGGAACAATGACCTCTTTTTTCCTGGATGAGAACCCTTTTATGATGAGGTGTGCCACTTAGAAGGACTTCCTGACTACTTTTGTGTTGTGACTATCAAAGGAGAGACTACTGTCGACCTGGGTCCCAAGGTCTCTTATCACACATTCGGTGTTAAGTAGATCGCTGCCTGTGTGGTAGTTCATGGGTACAGAGTTTTTACCAAAGGGGATGACGCTGCACTTTTTGGCATTGAGCTTGAGGCCATGGCTCTGACACCAGGCATCTGTCTCAGCGAGGCCCTTCTGTAGGATGTCATCAACATTTGGGGACTTGACTATGGCCCCCAGTTTGCAGTCATCTGTGAACTTCATTAGCCAGAGGCCTTCTGTGTTAGCCTGTACTTCAGAGAAGTAGATACCAAACAGGAGAGGTCCCAGGACGGAACCCTGTGGTACTCTACTTGTCACTGCTTTGAGGTCAGATTTGGAGTCTGCAAATTTTACAGTGTGGGTTCTGTCAGTGAGCCAGTTGGCAACCCATCTTGTGATGAAGGGATTTATACCTAGTTTAGTGAGTTTAGCTATAATTCCAGAAAGGGGGATGGTGTCTAAAACCTTAGCGAGGTCAAGATAGGCTGTGTGAACCACCTTACCCTCATCTATGGCTTTGGTGACTCCCTCAAAGAAGTCGATCAGGTTCAGGAGGCATGATCTGCCTTTCACAAACCCAAACTGGGTGGAATCCAGAGTTTGGAGGTTACCAATGTCTTTGTTTATGAGTTCCATGATGATATGTTCCATGGCCTTGCAGACCAGGCTCGTCAGGCTAATAGGCTGATAGTTCCTGGGATCAGTGGTGGCTCCCCCTTTGTGGAGTGGGATAACTGTTGCTGTGCACCATGCAGTGGGCACAAAGCCTGATGTGAGGCTATTATTGAACATGGTGCTTAAGTGGGGAGCCAGTTCGTTCTGAAGTTCGTGTAAAACGCAGCCTGGGATGTTGTTCGGTCACATGGATGCTGTGTTTTTGGCTTTAGAGAGTGCAGCTTTTACCTGCGTAGTTGTGATTACAGGGACTCTGCATTCTTTGTGTATAGATATGGGCCCTTTAGGGGGTGAAGGTGGGGTAAAGTTAGCACTGAACCTATCTGCCATGATGTTGGCAATATCAGTTGGTTCTGTAATTTTCATGCCGTTATGCTATAACTTAGTGCAGATCTGGGATTTGCCATCAAGATTCTTGACATAGCTATAGAATGCTTTGTGGTTGTCCTTAGAATTAGTGGCAATTTTGTTTTCGTAGCTAGCTTTGGAGGATCTTATAAGGGATCTCAGCTTCCTACTGAGGCTGACCAGCCTGTAGGCTGATCTCTACCATATATCACCAAATTTATCATATTTACAATAAGACTTAGTTGCTCTTATTAAAAATTTTCTAAAGCATATTTATACAGAAACAAACAGGCTTTGCATATCCCCATAAAGTTTTGCTTTCACGAGTGCCAGAAGCTTACTCAACAAACTAGAACAAACTGATGTATTTGTAGCCACCCACAACCCTAGCATTGCCTGTATAACTGTAACATGGGTTAAAACAGATGCCTTCAATCTTAGACAAGACTATTTTTAGTTACAGATACATTTGTTAATGCTTAATTAGGAGCTATAACTGAAGGAGGCACAGTGATCTTACCTCAGCAGCATCACAGCCTGGCACCACAGTCAAAACACTTCCGTTAATGACAATGACTCAATCTGACTAACACTAAAATAGCTAATAACTCAAAAAGCCTAATGCCAAGTAATTGATTTCAGTGGCTACATATGTCCCTCACACAACAACAGTAATAAAACTTAACACAGGAAACAGCCAAAAGCAAAGAAAGTGATGTCACCCGTTCAGCACATTACAGATGTGTATTCCACCAAAGCAAAATACAAATATAAAAGAGAGTTTTCAGGCTGTTTCCTTTTTTAAAATGAATTGTATCAGTAATATTACCTTCCAAAACGGGTGTACCAATTTTCATGGATCTAAGACATAGCCTTTTGGTGAAAGTTTGCTTTTGGGGTAAATAATTTGAAATTAAATTATTTTACCATTTGGGGCAAAGCTCCATCTCCTCAAGATAGACACCTCATCTTTACACCCCATTTAGTTATATACATAATCAGCTCAGCACGCATTACACTTTACAGAAATGGGAATTTCCATTGCCATGACCAGTGTGTGATTTCAACCAGTCAGGCATTGTCACACAACCAAACAATGCGTAGTTGTTCTTCATTTTTGTTCTCTTTTCTCATGAGGGTGAGTCCTTAGAATGTGTGCATAAATATTTAAATCATCATCGGTTTGAACAGGTGTTGAATATTTACTGCACGGTCTTATAATCTGGACAGGATGTAGTACACCACTGCATTTGGTTTCACTCCACGATATGAATATAAATGCATTAATTTCAAGAAAATAGTTTTCGCAGCCTGACAAGTCACTGTTTCACTTCTGCACATAGAAATTGTGCAATAAAACATTTGCAATGTGATGGACTTTTAATGTCATCCTTTCCATTTATTCATCCCTGATTTCCTCTTGTTCACCAGATATATTTAACTACTATTACTGCAACTTGCTTGCAATAACAAGCCCACGTTCAACATGACTTGTGATTAATGTTGTAATTGTGGGCTGTTGCACGGAGTAAAGCTCTCTGTGTGTGTATGGATGTGGGTGGAGAAAAATTGTGTGATGAACTAAATATGTCAGTCACAACCCAGAGTTTTCTTCCACATTTCCTAGTGTGGACTCCAAGGATAGTAGTTCTGGGAAGAAGCCTTTGCTTTCCTGCTTTGTAACTGCCTGACTTGTTTACATAATTTAGATCAGTATACTGGTGTCTATATTTATATAGTTTTCTGTATATCTTTTGGCTGCTTTTTGATTGTATTAACCATTAGTTCTTTGCTAAGGCATTTTTCTGAATAGTCTGTTTTACTGACTCATCACTGCCCTGAGTATTTTAACACTGTACAGAAGCATTTAAGATAAGAAAGTTGGTGTTCTTGCATGGAAGACCCGACTGTAATAATCCTAGCCTGAGATGCTACAAGCTGAGCTTTGGCACATTATATTATTTGAATGGGGGGGGGATGCATTTAACATGTTTTTCTGTTGTGTTTTAATATGGTCCAATTAAGTAATCCTACAAGTTAGCACTATTAAACCATAAGCACTACTAACTCTTATACTCTCTACGATTATCCTGTCCTCTATTGGTCCATCTTAAATTCAGTTTCCCTGTTACTCTAGCATGTCCAAAGATCAGTCAATGGTTTCCTCTCCAGTCCAGCTGGTGAATCTGGGAATTTTGAGGCAATGTTACAACTGTCTCATGTACACGGACAACCCTCTCCTCCTCCAAACAGGTTCAAATATATGTGAGAGATGCAACTATTTAGCCAAACTGGAGTCTGAGCTCTCTCATCTCAAAACTGGTGTAACCAGTCAGGAGGAGAAGGTAACCTCACACAACACAATTCCAGTATCACATAGTCCCACCACATCAGCGAACCAAACACATAAATACAAAAAAACATACTCGGAGGCTCTAAATAAAAATCTACCTAAGCAACAGAGACCTCCAAAGCAGACATCCAAGCAAACGCTACCTCAAAACAAAACACACACAACACATAACCCACAAAGTCAGTGTGCCAAGCAGCCACAGCCCTTAAGGCTGAATAACACACCTGATACTCTTGTTATAGGTGACTCTATTGTCAGACACACTGACGTCCCGCTCACCAGGCTGAATAAAGAGAAGGTCACGGTGAGCTGCCTGTCGGGTGCTAGGATCCGACACATAATGCAAGCACTCAGGTCACTCCAAAGCAAATACAAATATGACTCGGTCATTGTACATGCTGGTGTGAATGACCTGAGACGTACCTCCCTGGACTACATGAAAAGAGACATAGAGGAGCTCTCTGATCATGTAGCCCAGGCTGGTATAACCCTGACCTTAAGCAGCATCTTACCCTCACCTAGAATGATGCCACAGTACAAAGACAAAATGATCGACTTTAACAATTGGCTAAAATTTTGGTGTCATTCAAAGGGGATCCAGTGTCTGTCAGCCTGGGATGACATGCTCGACAAGCCACGTTGCTTCACTAGGGACGGCTTGCACCTGTCACCACTGGGCTTTCGGATACTGGCAAAGGCTCTTGCCACCCCCATAGTGCCTTTTTTAGGCAAGGCTCAAAAGTCAAACCCACCCCCATAGACAGCACAAGGAACAAGAAACTAAGGGTAATGCTGCTAAACGCCAGAAGTCTTAACCTCAAGATGCACGCACTCGAAGCTCTCCTCAGTATGGAGAACATTGATATCTGTGCAGTGACAGAAACCTGGTTCAAGGCTCCAGAGAGCACCCCAGCACTACCAGGCTATACCTCGTATCATGCTTTTCGGCCCCAAAACCCGGACCGAACCACAAAAGATTTCCATATTTATCAAGGATATCCACACCTCCAGGTTAGTGGCATTGCACGAAGTATCGGAGACCATCCATGTGCAACTAACAGTGGGCAAGACTGCTTTTCAGTTTATAGCATCCTACAGACCACCCTCTCAAAGTCAGGAATCCCATTCGGCTTTCCTGAAAACATTGGAGAACATTAAGATCTCTCTGAACACCATTATATTGGGCGACTTCAATTACCCAAACATTGACTGGGAGCACTACTCAAGCCCTAGCACCTTAGCTCAAAGATTCCTGGAAATTATAAACTCAAATGCTATGGAACAACTAGTCACCACTCCCACAAGAAGGGACAACATACTAGACCTGATCATTACCAACATGGGGACTCTATGCTCCACACCAGAAGTATATCCCTCATTGGTAAGATCAGACCATAAATTAATTTCACTGGATGTCCACATCCCGACCCCACCCCTAGCCCAGAAAACCACAGTGAAAAACTTCTCAAAAGCGAACTTCTCACTTCTCAAAACCGAAGTGGAATCCTTCAAGGCCCCAGGGCCAGTGGAAACTACAGCCCAAACTGCAGAATCCTATATAAATGCATTCTACGGACATCTCCAGGAATGCATGGATCATGCTATCCCAAACAAAACCAAGACCCAGTCATCCAAAGGCAGGCGTCCAGTCTGGTGGACCCCTGCCATAAATAAACTGTACAACAGAAGGAGGAAGCTAGTACATGATAGAGCAAAATCCCTAATAGGGAAAGCATCTCTGATCAGTACTAGCAAAAAATTACAATCCCTCATAAAATCCTCCAAGGCCAGCTTCGAGAGAAAAATTGCACAGGGCACCAAAGACAATCATAAGGCTTTTTTCAGTTATGTTAGAAACCTGGGATGCAACTCCCAGACTTGTTCTGAGTTGATTCTAAACGACAAAAAATACACTGATCCCACAGACATCGCCAATATCCTGGCAGACAGGTTCAGTGCAAACTTCTCCCCTCCCTCCCCCCCAAAAGAGCAAGTATCTATCCCGGCAGAGGGCTGCCTCCCAAACATCTCAGATGCTCAGGTGAAGGCTGCCCTCTCCAAAGCAAAAAACACTGCTTCCATGGGACCAGATGGCGTCCCAGGTTGCGTCCTGCATGAACTACAAGAGGAACTAATCCCTCAAATAAAACAGCTATACAATCTCAGCCTCACTACAGGATATGTGCCCACAGAATGGCGTACAGCAACAGTGGTCCCACTCCACAAAGGTGGAGCCTCTACGGACCCTGGAAACTATCGCCCCATAAGCCTGACTAGCTTAGTCTGCAAGGCTATGGAGAGGATCATCATGGAGCTCATAAACAAAGACATTGGGGACCTACAGACACTAGATCCTACCCAGTTCGGCTTTGTCAAGGGCAGATCCTGCCTTTTGAACCTGGTTGACTTCTTTGAAACAGTCACCAAAGCCATAGATGAAGGGAAGGTAGTCCACACAGCCTATCTGGACCTTGCAAAGGCATTTGACACAATACCCCACTCGGGCATCATAGATAAGCTAGCCAGCTTAAATATAACCCCCTATTTCACAAGATGGGTCGCAAACTGGCTCAAAGACAGAACCCACAAAGTGAGAGTTGCTGGAGCCATGTCAGACTCGAAACTGGTCACAAGTGGCGTCCCACAGGGTTCTGTCCTGCGACCACTCTTGTTCGGTATATACTTTTCCAAGGTACAGGCAAACGTGGGAGGACTATGGCTCACCAAGTTCGCAGACGACTGCAAACTGGGTGCCATAATCAACTCTCCAGCTGACACAAACATCCTTCAAAAAGGTCTCACAGAGACAGATAACTGGTGCCAGCGCCATGGTTTAAAGCTAAATGCCAAAAAATGTATAGTCATACCCTTTGGCAAAAACAATGTGCCCACAAATTACCACATAGGCGGAAACCCATTAAGTACAGAGAAAGTTATTAGGGACCTGGGGACCCAAGTTGATAGCAATCTCTCCTTTGAAAACCACATTGCCAAAGTGGTTAGAAAGACCTTCTACATAGCCCACCTCATCACGAAGGGTTTCACATCTAGATCAAGAGAGGTAATCGTGCCCCTTTATTCATCCCTCATCAGGCCCATCATAGAATACAATGCCCCTCTTGGGATGTACCTTACCCGACACCTGCAGCAATTAGAAAGACCCCAAAAGTATCTCACCAAGAGGATCAAGGGTCTCAAACAGATGCCATATGCTGCTCGCTTAAAAAAACTTGCATACCGCCTACTTCGAGGCGATCTATGCCTGACATACAAAGCTATGTCAAATCCAGAATTAATGGACATGCTCCACCTCAGTAAATCTAAATCCCTTAGAGCCACACGCTCGAGGGACTTGAACCTCAGCACAGAAATAAATAGAACTTGCTGGAGGGACAGGTTCATAACCCAGAGGCTCCCTTCGCTCTGGAATAGAATTCCAGTTCATGTGAGGCAGAGCACCTCACTGAATCTCTTCAAGAAGAATCTCGATAAGTGGATGGGGGATCATAGGTTTGTCCCAGGGATTACTCCCGTGTCACTATTAGACAGAGGCACAGTAAACTAAGCCTTAAAAAGGGCACAGTATACTCAAATCAAGGGGTGGCGTAAGCCATACAGAATCGGGCTAGGCTTATAATTGCCCCAGGGCAGATAGCCTAGTATGAACCTATGAACCTATGAACCTATGGTTAGGAGTTTTTGTTTAAAGATTTGTGCCTTAAATTGTTTTGGTGAGTTGAGGCACAGAAAAGACATGCTTGATACACAGTTATGGATCTCATGTGTTGAGTGTGTTTTGGAAATAGGGCTTTTATTTATTACCATTTCATTGGGCTAATGTAAAACCAGAATGAAAGTGTATACATTGACAAAATGTGTGATTGAAAAATAATAAGCAAATGAAACTCAGTTGTTATTTCAAGTATATATGTATATATGCATGTATACTTGTGTGCATATATATATATATATATATATATATATATATATATATATTTATTTTATTTTATTTTTATTTTACATTTGTTGACTGGGCTAGTCTAGCTGGATATATGTCCATTTTCAGTAGAGGCCCGGGGAGTAAAGCTCCAAGTATTAATACATAGCTTAATAAAAAGTGAACATAAAGTAATTTAAGCTAAAACAGTAAGAAGTAAGTCAAGTAAAAACAAAACATTTTTTTTTTTTTTTTTTAGGAAATTGGGAAATTAATAACACAATAGTCTTACACATAAGTGAGATATAGGATCCCACATATTATGTCATGGGGAAAGCATAGTACATTTTACAAAGTAACATAATTAGAAAGCATAATGAAAAGACTGAGGATAAAGTAAGAAAGGAAGAGAAGGAAAAATAGGAAAGGTAGTAAAGGATGAGTTAATGGATTTAATTATCATCCTAGGGCTAAATAAGGAGTTACTTTATGAAAGAGAGGCAGAATTTACACCTATGAGAGAGTGGAGAAACACTCAGGGATAACTAGTCAGTGGGTCAGTTCACTATCTTAATGTATATTTGAGGAGCTAGGAGACCTCACCTGGGTTATTGGGTAAAGAAGGGAGAGAGGGGAAGGTAAGGAGACAAGAAAGGAAGAGCAAGGCTAGTCTGGGTTAGTGCAGGGGCATATCCATTTTTTATTGAGATATTTTTTGAGATTCTTCTTGAAAATAGAAAGAGAAGTCAGAGATGAGATATCAGAGGGTAATTTGTTCCATAGTTTTCCAACTGAGTTGGAGAACAAGCTATCTCCTGCAGAGTTATTAGTTGTAGTCCTGTTGATCAAAAGTTTGTTAGAGGAGCGTAGATGTTGCAGGTTATAATAAGGGGTAATGAAGCTGTTGAGTATTGGAGTTTTAGTGGGTTGGTACAGGGTTTGGTGAGCTATTATAAGTTGTTGTAGTTCGATCTGATTGTGAAGTTCTAGCCAGCCAAGTTGTCTTAGATTAAGGCAGTGATGCTAAAAGGCGATCCGGTAGCAAATCTAGCAATGTTGTTGTAGGATATAACTAGTTTATTAAGGTTTGTTTTTGACAGGTTGGTATAAATAGGGCATGCATAGAGTAAAGTAGAGATAAAATGAGTTTTGGCTAGGGTAATTCTAGTAGCTGGGGTAAGAAATGGTTTTATTCGATATAGGGTTCCAATTTTTTTGTTCACAGTTTTTATAGCAGAGTTAATGTGATTTTCAAAATTAAGTTTATTGTCTGTTGTAATTCCAAGTAATTTTGTGGTGGTGTCAGGAGAAATACTAGTATTATTGTTGGAAGTGATAGAGAAATTTAAGGGGATTTGCTTACATGTTGGCGAGAAGAGTAGTAGCTTTGTTTTCTTAGGATTGAGTAGAAGGCAGCGTTGAGAGAACCATTGTTCTACTGTGTTAAAGGCTTTTTGGGTAAGAGACTGAAGTTCAGTTTGAGAGGTAGCTGTGCAGATTATAGTGGAGTCATCTGCATATTGAATACAGGTATTAAAAGGGATAGCTGATTGAAGGTCGTTAATAAAGATGGAAAAAAGAAGTGGCCCTAGGATAGAGCCTTGTGGTACACCTAGTGAGATAGGAAGGTGTTCAGATAATGAGTTCTTCCAGAGTACTGCTTGTTGACGGTTTTCTAGGTAAGATTTAAACCAAGTTATGCTATTAGGATCAAGTGAGAGAGAATTAAGAATGTGCAAGAGTATTTGATGATTCACCATGTCAAAGGCTTTAGATAAGTCAATGAATAGTGCAGAAGAAAGACTGTTTATGTTACGGTTAGTGTTGATGGTGTTTGTGAATGAGAGCAGTGCAGTGGTGGTACTGTGGGAAGGTCTAAAGCCATGTTGACAGTTAGCAAGTAGTTTGTTTTGGAGAAGATGGTTTAGGAGTTGTTTATGGATACATTTTTCCAAGATTTTGGCAATGGGTGATAATAAAGCAATGGGACGACAGTTAGAGAATTCATTAGAGTTTCCCCCTTTGTGTAGTGGGATGATGTGAGATATTTTCCAGATATCAGGGACAGTTCTTTCTTTGATGGATCTATTTATCAGTATATAAATGGGATAGGCAATAGCTTTAGCTCCTATCTGTAGGAACACAGCAGGGAGTTTGTCTTCGGAGGGGGTAGAAGGTTTAAGTTTTTGTAGTAATGATAAAATATATGATGTAGAGATCGGAAAAAAGTGAAATGAGGGGGGTGTATCTACATAAACAGGATGTAGTTTTGAGGTGTCAGGAGATAGTTGATTTGCAAGATTTTGTATAGTATTTGTAAAGAAGGAGTTAAAGGCATTAGCTATTTGTGTAGGGTTGTCAGGGTGAGAGTCTTGTGGGTTGGGTGTGATTGATTGGCCTGGAGATAGAAGATTATTGATTGTGGACCAAAATTTTTTTGGTTCCTTATTGGATATTTGTTGTAGATGAAGGTAGTAGTTCTTTTTGTCTAATAGTATGGCTTTTTAGTGTTGTTCCTACATTCTCTGAAGGTTTGATAGTTAGCTTGGTTCTTGGAAGTACGCCATTTAGCCCAGTATTTGTTTCTGGTAGAGATTTGTTGTCTAGTATTATTGCTTAGCCAGGGGGCAGGTTTGGTTTTGATTCTAATTTTGCGTGTAGGTGCGTGCAGATCTAAAATAGATAGGACTGTAGAGTTAAAGTATTGTACTGCATCATTAAGAGGTAGTGACTTTAGTGGAGTCCAGTTACATTGTTGTAGTTGTGTTAGAAAGAGTTCTGAGTTAAATTTTTTTTGGAACGTAATGTTCGGAAAGTGGTAGGAAAAGTAATGATGTTTTTTTTCTAATAATATAGGTTAATAGGTGATCACTTAGATCTTCTGGTAGGGTGCCAGAGGTGTAGGTTTGTTGGGGAGTATTAGTAAGTATCCAGTCCAAAGTGGTGTCTTTAGTATTGCTTTTATTAATTCTGGTAGGGCCTGAAATGAGTTGAGAGGAGCCATGTAGGTTAATATGGGAGGTAGGGTTTAAGTAGTTACAAGGATTCCAATCAATATTTAGGTCACCTAGTATTATTGTTTCTTGTGGAACATTAGTAGTGAGCCAGCTAAGAATGCCCTCAAGAGTGTTAATGTTGTTTCCTGGGGGGAGATATATACAAATAATATAGATAGCTTTACTTTTGTTTAGTTGGAGTTTAGAGCATATTAGTTCTGCATTATTGTATATGGGGAGGTTCAGGTTTATGCTGCTGATTTGTAGCTGAGATTTGTAAAGAATAGCAACACCTCCTCCCTTTTTTGATGAGCGGTCGAGTCTAATTATATTATATCCTGGTGGGGTAATTTCACAATCTTTAATAGTGGGTTTTAGCCATGTTTCTGATAAGCATAGGCTATCGAATTGGTTGGCATCAAGGAGTGCATGTAGTTGTGCAGTTTTGTTGCAAATACTATGTATATTCAGATGAGCTATGGTGAGAGAGTTAGTAGATTTGGATGGTGGTATAGATCTAGTGTTGTTATTGTTATTGGTTCCTATGGTCTGGGTGTTCTGTGGGCCAGGGTTTGGATGAATGTCTCCATCCAAAAGTATGTTATGGAGTGTTTGTTGCTTTGGTTTATGATTTTTGACAAAGTAGTAGCTAAATTCTTTTGTTTTCTGGTTATATAATTTAATGTGAGCTAGTCTGTGATATCTGGCAGGAGAGTAGTTCGATTTATAGATGGGGGTTTGGAATGACACAGGAGAAGGTGTAATAGGTGAAGAGGTATGAGAAGAGGGAAATGTAGGGATAGAGTGTATGGGTTGTTCATAGGAGATTAAGATATAGATCGTTGTAAGAGGAGCTAGAAGTAATAAGATGACTAGTATTTGGATTTGAGAAGGATTCCAAACTATATGCATGGTTGGAAAGTGAGGTTAGAGAAGGAGAAGGAAGAATAGTAAGTTAGATAGAGTTTGAGAAGTATAATAAGTTATAATGAGTCAGAGGTGGAGGAGAGTTATGTAATTGTAGGGTATGAAGTATTAGAGGGGGAGGGATATTGTAATTAGGAGTTGTGTAATTGGTACCAATTGAGTAG
>NC_056743.1:497723002-497773002 GCF_019279795.1 Protopterus annectens | reverse complement strand
TAAATGCAATGACACCAAGTAAACTGTGGGATTAATCAAATTCAGTCCCACTCTTTGATGTATTATTCATTATTATGCTATTTTAGGGTTCACCCTAAAATCCTGTATTATAAAAAATATTCCTAACATTTTTTTCTCCAAGTTCACTAGAAAAATCATTACTGCTATAGTTATTAAGTATATTTTATTTTAAATGCAACCTAAATATATACCTACATTTTATCTCTTTAAATGTTTCCTAATTACATTGTGATTACCAATACTCACATCTAATACTTTCAATTATTTTCTATTAAAATGTATTTCTCCATTCTTCTTAACTTTCTGTAAAAGCTTTACTTTTTTCCCCCTACTTAATTTTATTGCTATATACCTTAACCATTTTTTTGGTCTCTTTCATCATTTCAACTATCCACTTAATATTTTTGTTATGCACACCACTTTAACTGCATATGCCATGATTATTGGAATTTACACCCTGTCATTATAAACAAGCTGTACTTCTTTATAAACAACCTGTCCTTCTTTGAATTTCCTTTCTGCATTGTTAATTATAGCATTTATTATTAACAGAAATGATACACTACTTAAGAAACATGATTGTCTTACCCCTTTCTATATTTTAATCCTTTCTCTCTGCAAACCGTTTGCTGTCACCCTTACAGTACTGCTTTTATATGAATGTATATGTGCCTTTATATACACACTTACTGATGTTGGCTTGGGAGCAAAAATTTATTTTAAGATCTCCATTTGTGCTGGTCACTATATACTAGTAATCTACATGACATTTTTATTTTGTGGAAGGATACTTTAGAGCAGTTATAAGAGTTTGTTATATAGGTTCCACTACATTGTTTTTAAGATTTACATATACTATTTCAGTTTATTCCTTTAATTATTTAGATGTGACCATTTATAAGAAAAAAAAATGTGTTTTTGTACCTAACATTTACAGGAAGTCTACTTTTCAAATGCATATTTACATTTCTGGAGTAATAAACCCATGTCACAAAAAATGTCTCTAGTTAAAGGGCAATTTGTTAGAATTTCCAAAATTATTTCAGAAGATTTTGTATTCTTGGTAGAATGTAACAAGGTGGTGCAAATGTTTTTAGATAGAGGTTATCCTGGTAATTTTGTTGAGAAAATTAGATCAGAGTTAGTATCCCTCAGGCATACTAGATTTCATCCTATATTAAGACGCAGTATTATTCATGTAGATTCCCCAACTAATGCTGTATTATTTAATAAAGGTCTTGTACTTAAATATCATCCTTTAAATAAGGAGATTCAAAAATTATTTCTAAATATTGGTTCTTATTTGGTTAAGGCGCAAATGTTTCAAAAGTAATTGGTGACACACCACAAAAATATAAAGGGCATTTTGGAAAATCAAAATATTAAAAAGTTTGCTCCCATTGGGTGAATGAAAAAGTGTGGATGATGCAATCAATGTCCCTTTGTCTTGAGATGAGACTTTGGTGAGTTGTGGGATCAATGGTCCAAGATACCCCTAGTAGATGCATATAATTGTAAAACTAATGGCATAGTGTACATTGCTATTTGTGATTACTGTGAAGACTTCTATATAGGGAAAACAGAAAGATCTTTAGGCAAGTGTATTTATGAACACAATTATGATATAGATAAAAGAAATCAGAATGCCATCTGTAAGCATAAATTATTATGTTCGGACTGCAACAAGTTATTATTTACAGCATTGGATAGGATCCATATGAGCCTGAAGGGTGGACCATGGTATATTGTTATTGAATATAGGAAATTGATTTGGCAGCTGTGACTTGAATTTTCAGAACTACCAGGATTAAATGAGAACATTTCTGTTGTAAGTAACCTTAAGCTTCATGTTATAAATTAACAATAATATTATTACTCTTATATTTATTTTTTTTAAATGTATTTACACATTTACAAGGGTGTGCTGAAAAATTCTAAGCTTGGCAAAGAAGAGGATGACATGGAGCCATGAAACTTTACAAGTTATTCAACATATTCTCACTGAAGTTCAACACACTTGGCACATCGTGTCTGAAGTTTTTGTAACCCTGCCAAAAACAAGTCTGATATCTGGTCACAGAAGTACTGCTCCGCAGCTGCAATCACCTCTGAATCGCTCAAACATTTCTGCCCTTTGAAACTCTTTAAGGTTTGGAAACAGCAGATAGATGGCACAAGATCTGGTGAGTAGGCCAATGGTCTGGGCACTCAAATTCCAATTTCATCAAAATATCCATTGTTTTGCCAACCTTGTGAACAGGTGCATTGTCTTGCAAAAAGAGACTCTTTGATGCAGCTTCCCTCACATTTTTTCTTTCAATGCCTCCTTTAATCGGCACAGAGAGTTACAGCAGTATTCTGCATTAACTCTTTGGCCCCTTGGAAGATACTCAGGCATCACAACACCTTCCTGATCCCAAAACACTGTGGCCTGCTGACTTTTGTGACTTGAACTGCTTTGGCCTTGGTGAACCTGAGTGCTAAAATTGCATGAACTGCTGTTTTCTCTTAGGATCATAGTAGTGTAACCATGTTTCATCAACAGTAACTAGTCATTTCAAAAAGTTGACACCAGCTCGCTGAAAATGAAATACTGCAAAATCAACTTGGAAGTGTCCACTCAACGTCCTTTCACATTGGCATTCAAACATTTGGGCAGTCACTTAGCTGACATCTTCTGCATACCCAGCTGCTCATGGATTATAAACTCAACATATTCACTGGATATCTTTAGTATCTCAGTAATTGTTTAAGCCAATATTTGCCGATCTGTCTAAATTATGTCACAGACATGGTCAACAATTTCAGCAGCTGACACTGTTTGAGGTCTCACAGACTCTGCTGCATCTTTGGTCTCCAAATCTCCACCCTGAAAGTTTGCACACCACTTCTTCACAGTTGAGTTAGAAGGGCACTTGTCAGTCAATGTTTGCATCATACATTGATGGATTTCCTTTGGAGTTGTCTTCTGCTGGAATAGGACCTTCATGACGGCTCGGAGTTCTACAATTGAAAATTCCACACTTTTTGCTTGACATGGTTCAGTCAGTGATCTGAAATAATGTCAAAACATAGAGTTATGATTCTGCAAAGTGGCACATTACAAGATGAAATAACCTTATTTTCAGCTACAGAGGCAAAATAACACTCAGAATTTAGAAAGTTAGTAGAGTTTAGAACTTTTCAACACCCCCCTTGTATTTATATATTTGGACAATCTTTGATGGTGTTTTATGTCACAAATGAATCATTTATTTAAATACTAACTTGGATTTCTACAAGGTAATTTTTAGGGAAACTCTGTTTTTAATGATTTTAATTGATTATTGTGACATCAAAGGCAAGGATTTAAAAGAAGTGGGTAGTTCATGATTCCTTGGTTCAGAAGAAGTCCGTTCACTTGCATATGGATGAAAGCACTTAACCATTCAATAAATCCTTTTGTTTTTACACCTGTACATTCTATGTTTTGTTTAGAGGCAGTTTGGTTGTTATTAGTTTAAGATTTTGCCACTATTCCATTGTTTGTTGTTTTGAGTATCTTATCAACTGCTGCTATATGTGCATTTCATAAAATCAACTTTTTTTATCTACTCCATATGCACTCAAGATTTTCCAGAATTATTCATGCAACACAGTATAAAATGCCTTATTTATATCACATCATATTATTCTTACTTGCTCTTCTTTTATTATGAAATTTATTATTTTTTTAAGTAATCATTTAATTTATTTTTCTTTGATTCTGTAAACTCGTTCAGTCTATATTTCTTTTAGTACTTCCTCAAACCTAACATAACTTACATGATTTTCATCAAAGTCTTATAATCTGTATTGGTGGTGGTGCTACGGTAGCGTTGTCGCCTCACAGTAAGACGCTGTCCAGTTCGATTCTCAGCTAGACCGTCTTCTGCGTGGAGACATGCGTGAATGGGCGTACCTTCATTGAAGGTTGTGCGTCAAGGCTGGTAACTCGGCACGTAAAAATCAACTACCAATCATTAGTGAACCGGAGTTCTGCTGTGGCGACCCCTAACCGAGAAAAGCCGAAAGACACAACAACTTATAATCTGTATTTTGTAAGTGTGACTGGTCTTCAGTTTAATTCTGTTTTTCCATATTAATTTTAACTCACATTTTAAAATTTTGTTCTACCACTCCTTTTACATGTTTGCAAATATTTCTGTTTCATATCAATTTTAATAATAAAAATAAAATAAATAAAAAAAATATATAGTCCATGATATCTCCTCCAGGTACAGCTATTTTGTTTACTTTGCCTAAAACTACATTCATTTCTTTCAAAGCAATTTCTTTTACTAACTTTGTATTCTGTTTCTTCAGTTCTTTTTACCTCCAAATCACCTTTATATTCTACCTCTTACTTTTTGTATAAATTTGAAATATAATGAGATACTTCTTTCATTACTTTTTATTGTTTTCTTACCTTGCTGTAACACAATTTCTTACATTACCATATGCTGTTTTTAACACTCTTTACTAATTCTTCTTTTCTTCCCTCTGCAATATACTGTTTTCTTTAATAAATTGTATGTCCTTATTTAGTTTTTCAACATTTTCCTTTCTTTATGAATATTTGTCTTCTCTTCCACTCTTCCTTGTAATGAATTAATAATTTATTTAGTTTGTTGTACAGCATTTTCATGTTTTTTTTAAACTTTTCAATGACCATGTAGACTTTTTTATTCTGCCACTCCAACAATATTCTACAAAAATAAATTATTATCTTATGATCTTCCCATAATTTCTTACTTTCTCTTTTAATACATCCTTGTCAGAATTACTCACATTTAGTTTATTTCTTAATACACTTTCCATGTCTTATGATGTCCTTGTTTCTCTCTACCTCTACTCATATTGCACAGTAAGCAGAAAAACAGGCATAATCAAATTATGTTTTAATATTTGCTCTTTCATATGCAAATACCCTTCATTTTCCTACTTTCATTTGTCCTAATGTATTTCTTTCTTTACATTCTAACCACATCTTTTAAAATTTTACCCCTTTCCATCCTAATATATTGAGCTAGTGTGTTGTCAGAATACCCTCAAAGTTTGTTGATTCCTTTTTATTTTTGTGTCTAACTTCTAGGCAGCTTTATTTTATTTTATTTTTTCTGTGTGCAGCGAGGTGCTGATATGGTTTCTGTTAGAAGGGACTGTTTTTGTAAGGAGCAACCAACCAATCATACAGCTTGGAAGGGTAGTTATACCCTTCCACAGTGAACAAACTCTAGTTAGTGTGTTGCCAGTGCTTCTAGGCAAAGAAGCAAGGTTTTGTATCTAACCTCTTTTCCTTTTAAGGACTAAGGGGCAACATTATTTTATTCTATTTTTACATTTCTGCATGTTGCATGGGGCTGACAGGGTTTCTGTGAGCGGGGGCTATTTGTATGGTGCCAACAGCCAATCAGGCTACTTGGAAAGGTAGTCAAACTTGCATTCTGCGAGTGGGCATGTCTTTGCATGTTTGACATGTCTGGTAGTGTTTGGAGGTGCTTGAAAGAAAATTTTCATTTTGTTCTAGGTTGTTGTTTGATACATTTTTTTTAGAAAATTTAAACCATAGAAGTATGGATTAAATAGATTACTTTTTTAGGGGACTCGGTTAACAATAGAGGATTTTATATAATATTCCATGTGTAAAATGTACAGCATAGGTACAAGTGACTGGGCTTTAAATGAAATATACTGCACTATATGTCAGGGCTTTAGTGGGTTTAACCAAACTACCGATGCCCACGTTAATAGTGAATGTAGGAGCATTTATCCAAGGGTATCCGTTTTAAGGAAGCATGGTGTTCAGACAGTTGTAATTGTTATAGCATTTGTTAGTAAAGGAATGCCAGTTGAACATGTAGTTGATATTGACAATAATGTGGACAGAGAACTCCTTCAGGATGATCAAATTAATGTTACTCATGAATGATACTACTGTTCTAATACAGGAAAATGTGAGTACTCCTTTTGATTTAACAGAAAGTGTTACGTTTGCAAGTGAACCAGAATTTATTAATGATCTGGAAATGCAAGCAGCTAATAAGCTTGGTCTTCATACATGTGAGGAGCTTGTGAATCAGAATCATAGCAGCAGGGCCGGCCTTAGGCCGACTGAACATAATAGGGGTCCATGGTGGGGGGTGGGTCTGCCCATTTCTGCAAAAGTAAGTCACTACTTCCCAGTTGAAGCTCTGTAAAATCCACTCTCCGTCCCACCAAAGAAGCATCTTGTTGACTCATTCTTTGGCATCAGTAGGCTAAAACTTTCAGTTTAAACAAGCAAGGCATTTTAGGATGTCCTGCTCTCTGTGTAGGCATCAGGCTCAGACAGTGGAGCAGACTACATATCCCTAAATTCCTTGCACCCCCACCGCATCTGATTTTTCTTTAAAACCTTGTTTCATAATGTGGAAGAGGTGTTGGAGTATGGCTAGTGGAACTGCATGCACTGCGTAAAACAGAAGCGACAGAGTAGAGATTGCCTGCATGTATTTCTGTGGAATTCTGAGTTTTGAGACTTAATAAGGTGAGAATTTTTTTCCTGGCAGGTTAAACCAGATTGACAGATGAAGCCGAGGCCTAGTAGGGTGCACTGCTGCCACCATGTATCTTAATACTGATTATGTATGCCACCACCTATTTTTTTTTAAAGGAAAGAAGGAAAATGTATAACCAGAACTGGTACAATAATTTACCAATTTTGGCAATCAACAGACCTCTCTCTCATTCCTTTTATAAAAATCTGTCGATAACGAAGCTCCTAACTCCTATGAGAAGCACATGGGAAACAAAGTAGGATAGGGAAAGGCCAACCATAAATTATGCAAGTCAGGTAAAACCAGATTTTTATTGTGGATTCTTTTGGTATCTGGCAGAGGGATCATGGTTTTTCAAGATGGTTGCTGGTGATAAGTCAGTTCAGCATGGTGTACTGCCTGCTGCAGTGCCTTATGGTGGGTGTCTAGGATTTTGCAGATGTCCAGATTTTTGTCTCATATTTTTTGGTCTGTTCCTCATAAAATGTATGGTTTTCTGGCGAATAATTGTAGAAAGCAGTCACAAAATAATGACATTTGAGGCTTCAGACTTCATATCCTAAATGAATGCCAATGCAAAACCTGCTATTCTGATTTTGGCTCTCTCCTGCTTCTCCTTATATTTGGCTTTGTCCAGCATTCTTGAGTAAAGAAGTTGAGATGGAACAAAAATCTCTCTCTCATATATCCAGACTTTTACCTCATATTTTTGGTCTGTTCCTCATAAAATGTATATTTTTTGGCAAATCATTGTGTATGACATTCACTAAATAATGAGAATATGTTCAGACTTCATATTCTTCAGAAAGTGTGTGCCAAATGCAGAACCTGTTGTTCTAGCAACTTTCTAAGTTTAAAAGAACAATATTTAAAATGTGTCCCTAATTTTGGTTCTTTATACTGCGGTGGTGGTGCTAGGGTAGCATTGTCTCCTCACAGTAAGACGTTGTCCTGTTCGATTCTCAGCTAGAGCGTCTTCTGTGTGAAGACATGCATGAATGGGCGTACCTTTGTTGAAGGTTGTGCGTCAGGGCCGGCAATTCAGCAAGTAAAAATCTACTGCAAATCATTAGCGGACCGGAGTTCCGCTGTGGCGACCCCTAACCGGGAAAAGCTGAAAGACACAACAACAACCCCCACACCCATTATTTTTAGCTTTGTCCAGAATTCTTGAGTAAAGAAGCTGAGATGGGACAAGACATATCACCCAACTGCCCAGAATTTCACAGCTGTGTAGATTTTTGTCTCTCTTGTTTTTGGCCTGATCCTTGTATAATGTGTGCTTTTCAAGAAAATCTTTGTAGATTGCAGTCATTAAATAATGAGAGACATTTGATTTGCAGACTTTAAATCCTTTGGAAAATGAGTGCTAATGCAAAACTTATTATTTTATCAACTTTTAAGTTTTAAAGAACAATATATAAATTATACCCCTGATTTTGTTCCTTTACACCCCCCTTTTTTGGCTTTGTCCAGAATTCCTGAGCAAAGTTGTTGAGATGGGCAAAAGCAATTTTCTCAAGGGTCCAGAATTTCCCAGATGTCCCAATATTCACCTCATTTAATTGGTCTGTTTCTCATACAATGTGTGATTTTCTGTCAAAGAGTATTGCAGGCAATAAATAATGACAGGATCTTAAAACCAAGCTAAAATAAATTAATCAGGCTATGGGGGAAGGTGTGCTGTGAGGATGTGGCATAGAGAGGGGAGTGTTGTTAGGTGATGACAAGGTATGGTTTGTCCCAAATTGTGCCCAGCAATAGCTAATGCCAGCCCTGTGTAGCAGTAGAAATTCAGATCTCAAAAGTACTAATAGGGATTTAGGAAGGACCTTGTTTAGAGGAGTTGTATGTGTCAATAAAAGGTTAAGGAATTAAACTGTTTTGAAAATGAGGAAGTAATTTTGGAAGAGCTTTGGCTCTGGAGTGGAGTGTTTAGTAGATTGTAGTTTTAGTCAGACATCATATAATGATACGATGATTAATCCCCTGAGCGCAATCTCAAGTGCTGATTGTCGGGGATTATCGGGTATAGGTTCATAGGTTGGTACTAGGCTATCAACCCTAGGGCCTATACAAGCATAGCCATAACAATTCCCTGGCTATTTCTTCCCACACTATTTACTTCCCTGGACCCCTGTCTAGCAGTGCGACTGACATGATCCCCAGGGTGAATTTCCTTTCTCCCATCTAATCGTCAAGGTTCCTTTTGAAGAGGGCTAAAGAGGTGCTCTTCTTGACTGACAAGTACGGGTAGTCTATTCCAGAGTCTGGGGAGTCTCTGGGTCAGGAACCTATTGCTCCAGGATGTTTTGTTTATTATGATGACAAGGTTTAGATCCCCGGAGCATGTGGCTCTGAGGGATTGGGATTTCTTTAAGTGTAGCATGTCCAACAGCTCTGGGTTTGACATGGCCTTGTATGTTAAGCAGAGATCGCCTCTGAGTAGATGATATGTGACAAGAGTATAGCTAATCCTGGTGGAGCCAGGTTACTTTGTCATTTCTGACAGGTTGCACCATTTTGGATATTAAACAGTAGCTGGATAGCAATCAAAAATAAGGCTTTCAATTACTATATGATGGTAATAATGGCTGGTAATAAGAATATGGGCAGAAATGACCCTACAGTATGTAAAGAAGAGATTAGGGCAGTAATTACTTAAGTGAACAAGTCAAGTTTAGAATTCTTCTTTGTGACATTATTCCAGCTTTTTGTTGCTGAAATGTGATAATGAGCAACACTCTTAGAAGGGAGGCTTTTGCTAAGGGTTTAAAGGTGTTAACCCTTTGGGAGGAACTTATTGGTAACACGGTTGTTTTTGTAATGATAGTTTTCATTTAGAACATAAAGGTGATAGGATGGTTGACAAGAGGATGACAGTAGAGATTAAATCTTTTTAAGGGTCCCGTACTTGAAAGAATGCCAGGATTTAAGTGTTAAAGATCAGATAAAACTTTGTAAGAAGTTTAAATAATAAGCTTGGTGATCCAAGAAGAAAAAATTCCTTCTGACAAATTTGATGTGGTTCTGATCACCAACAGATGGCTTCAGAAAAGAAATAGTCATTTGTCTATTCATGGGTATAAGGGTCATCATATTTTTAGAACTAGATAAAGTGTGGAAGGGTATGAGTTTACATCACTTTACAGTTCCCTTCTGATACTATATTACTGGAGAATAGCTCTGAAGTATTGTGTGTAAGAATGATATAGGACTGACCTATTTGGACATAGCTTGTTTTATTATCCACCTAGTAATCCTTTAGTTACTGATGTAAATTTTGGGAATGTTATTAATAGCTGTTTTTGTAATAAGTATAATATAATTGCACAAGGTATGAATTCTCCTGGCATAAATTAAAATGTGCCAAACAACTACTCTAAGGTGGCAGATTTGTGAAGGACAGTATCCTCTGCAACTACATGCAAATTGTTAATGGGGTTACAAGGATAGAAAACCTTTTTGGATGTGCTTTGGATTTTTGAAAAATAATGATTAGCAACTGAGACACCATAGAGGCACTTGGGAATTCAGATCATCAGGGAGTTGAATGTATTTTTAAGTCCCAGGATTTTAAATTGAATATTGAAAGAATGGTATCTGGAAGATTTTACAGATTTGATTATTCAGCAAATAATAAAGAAATAATATCTTGGAAATGGAAGAATATTATGGATGGTAAAAATATCAAGAGCAAATAGTTTGATGTTAAGTTGTCAATCTCGCCTTCATTCTTGCTGGATGGGTTCGGAGCCGATCCTCGGCTCCGACTCGGCACTTGCTTTAGCTCGAGAACTCCTTTTACCAGCTCGAGGCAACCCTATATCCCATGATGCAAGGCGGAACTACCTCAGATCTCGTTTGCCGCTTAGCGAAAGAGGTCTCCTTTGCCAGCTGAGGTAAGTTTTTTCTTAGTCAAGTAAGAAAAAGTGTAGTTAGGGGTTTATTTTCCCTGTTAGTGTTAGTGTAGTCTGTAATTAGTTACAGCCCACCCCATTCCCTATTTTTCAACCTTTTTATAAACTTTTTATAAGTTTTGTCTAAAGTAGTTTAGTCAGGCCTAGTCCCTTTCTGTTTTCCCTTCCTGTGTGCTTGTGTAAGGGATTAATTTGTGTGTTTGTTGGGACTGTTTGTGTTCTATCCTTCTAGGATGTCTAAAGAAGGCAAGGTCTCAGGCTTCAAGAAGTGTGACCAGTGCTGTCAGAAAATGTCTCTGACAGACGGTCACACTTCTTGTGTTTATTGCCTGGGGCCTTTGCACCTGCAGGACTCCTGTGCGTTGTGTCATGCTTTTAGCCAGAGAGTCCTGCAGGAAAGGAGGAACAAACTAATCCTCCGAGGTTTACTTAAACCTGAAGGTTCTCCTCCTAAATCAGGGTCAGGAAAACCTCTTAAGCCACCGAAGGTTCAGGCTACAGTGTCCAAGCCTCCTCCGGTGGCTCCGGCTCCGTCGGAGCCGATATCGGCTCCGGCTGGAGTCGATACTTCTTCTACTCGAGTAGTGGGTTCGGTGCCGGCCGGCTCCGATACCCTGACTACTGTGGCCTTGTCGGCTCCGGCTGGAGCCGACACTTTATCCAGCATCGGAGCTGAGAAATCCTCGGCTCCATCTGGAGTTCTAGGGACTTCGGCTCCGATGGCTTCGACCCGTAAGAGATCTCGGTCCCCCTCTATTATGAGTATCCATTCGGCTCCGGGATCTCCTCTTTTGTCGGAGCGGAGCCATCGGAGCCGATCTTCGAGATCTTCCAGGCTGTCTGACCACGACTTGGAGAGGGTGGTAAGCCGGCTGTTGAAGTCTCAGGCACTGGCCCAAATGCTCCATAGCCCGTCTCAACAGACTTCGGCTATAGCCCCAATTCTTGAACTTCCTCCTCCGACTCCACACCGGAGTTCGGAGCCGGAGCTTCTTGGGACAGTGACTGTTTCGATGCCGGAGCCGATACATCCTTCGGCTCCGTCGTCCTCGGCTCCGATCTCCTCCTTGAGACCTTCCTTGGAGGGATCCGGTCGTCGGGTTTCCACTGTCGGCTCCAAGGGGGCTAGTGGCATCGGACCCTTGTCCGACCCCGCTCTCCCTCTTGGGGCTTCGGCTTTGGTAAGCTCGGCGCCGACATCGGCCTCGGAGCCTTCTCTCTCCTTGGAGCCGACCATTCCTGTTTCTTCGGAGCGGGTGTGTTCCGGTCTCCCGGGGAGAGGAGCCTTTGAGGTGATGAGGAGTGTCCTGGCCTCTGAGCCTGGTCAATGGTCTATCCCTCTAGCTCCTCCCTCATCAGTGCCTGCAGATGCCTCTTGCCAGCCTCTTGCTCTCAGGCCCAGGGATCCATCGCCCCAGGTTTCCCCACTGGGAATTTCCTCCTCTTCCGAGGTTTCTCCTGACCCTGCAGGGGAACCCCCTCGGAAGAGGACGTGTAAGAGGAAACACACAGACTCCCCTGAGTCTACTACATCTGATACCGACTTAGATGAGTCGGAGGGTTCCCCACGGTCCCCCTCTGAGGATGTCTCCTTTTCAGACATCCTTGAGCTCCTCAAACAGAGGGGGAATTGGCCCTCCATTGACCCCTCCGCGGATGAGTCGGTATACCTGGAGGCTTTTGGATCCCGACCCTCCACCTCCTGGGTGTCTCCACCTTTCGACCCACTCAGGAGACCATCCAAGTTCATTACAGCCCCGTCGGATAAACAGTTCCTTTCCAAAGGTGTCTCTGTGGATGCTATGGTGGTGGCGGCCACTAAGAAGGAACTGGCGGATCCTTCAGTACCTGTCCATCCTCCTAATAAGGATTCTAGGACCATGGACAGGTATGGAAAGCGGATGTTTTCTTCAGCGACCTTTGCTATGCGTTCGCTGAATTACCTTTGTCACCTCACCAGGCTTCAACGAGATATTCTCAAAGAACTGGGTGAAGTAGTCCAGGATCCTTCTGCTGCTAGGGCTCAGGAAAAGATTGCCTCACAGCTTGCTATCCAGAATTCCATATCTAACTCCTCTATGCGGCTCATATCTTATGCAGCCGATGGAGCGAGCAGGGCCGCAGGCACAGGAGTTGCTCTTAGACGCCAAGCCTGGATGCGGCTGTGTAATTTTGCGGACCCCTTTAAGGCATCCTTCACTAATACCCCCTTTGACGGTTCGGCTTTGTTCGGGCCTCAAGTGAAGGATACCTTGACCAGGTGTGAGCAGGACGGTAAGACTCTTTCTGCCGTTGGAGTCCAGTTTTCCACTCCTTCTAGACCATATCCCAAGGGTCAGAAAGGGGGGAAGATGTGGTTCCGTAAAGCCCAAGGAGCTACACCGGACACACGTGGTCAGTTTACCCCCAGAGGCAGAGGGGGTAACAATAATAGACGCCACCCTAGAGGCAGGGGGGGTCCTCAGAACCAGGGCAACAGGGAGTCTCTTCCTGAGAAGCCCTTTCAGCATCCCTGAGGTGTTGCCCGACTGTCCACCCTTGGAGGCAGTCGGGGGAAGGATTTCACTGTACCCAGTAGCCTGGCAATCCCTATCTCAAGAGAAGTGGGTACAGTCGATTATATCCGAGGGTTACATGATCCCCTTCGTAAGGTTTCCCGTACCTCTACAATCCCTTCCAGACATCTCACCCGGTCAAAGGGATTTGGCAAAACAGGAGGTTTCAAAACTCCTAGAAAAAAGAGCCGTCCAGACAGTGCCGGCAGACCAAGTAGGATCCGGCGTCTACTCAAGATTCTTTTTGGTCCCCAAAAGGACGGGAGAGTGGAGACCAATATTAGACCTCAGCAATCTGAACAGATTTGTCAAAAGGCAACATTCGGATGGTCACGCTTCAGTCCATTCTGCCCTTTCTGGGCAAGGACAACTGGATGTGCTCTATAGACCTTCAGGATGCGTACTATCACATAAAGATTCACAGGCGCTCCAGGAGGTTTCTCCGCTTTCGGCTAGGGACCAGTCATTACCAATTCAGAGCCCTGCCCTTTGGCCTCACTTCAGCCCCCAGAGTGTTTACCAAATGCATGGCAGTGGTCACAGCTCACCTGAGACGTCGAGGATTCCAGGTGTTTCCTTATTTGGACTACTGGCTCCTCTCCGCCACCACCAAGTGTCAGCTCCTTCAGTCCAGAGACTACACCCTACAGCTTTGCAAGAATCTTGGAATTTCAGTAAATTTCGTAAAATCTTCTCTGCTGCCTTGCCAATCTATCACCTTTATAGGCGCAGAGTTAAATACCGTCAAAATGTTAGCCAGACTAACAGATCAAAGAATTCTGGACATCCAAAAATTTGTTCGGCTTCTGTTACAAAGCAAAAAGATCAAAGCCAGGTTTCTCCTGAAAGTTCTAGGTCGAATGGCTGCAGCCATTGTTCTTCTACCACTGGCTCGCTTTCACATGCGTCTCCTACAGTGGATGCTTTTCACACAGTGGTCATATCACGATCTTCCGATGAGACACAAGATCTTAGTGACACAGTCTTGCAGGGCTCATCTGGGCTGGTGGATATCCTCCCCTCTTCTTCATCAGGGCCGACCCTTTGTTCCCCCTCCTCCAGTTGCCACAGTCACCACGGATGCCTCCCTGATCGGGTGGGGGGGGCATTATCAGGGCAGGATGGTCCACGGGACGTGGCAACCCATAGAATACCATCTGCACATAAATGTCCTGGAGATGAGAGCAGTGCTTTTAACGTTGCAAGCCCTCGACGACTTTCTTCCCACGGGGACTATTGCAGTACAGACGGACAACATGTCTGTGGTCTGGTACATCAACAAACAGGGCGGAACCAGGTCCTATCCCTTATGTCGAGAAGCTCTCAGACTTTGGCAATGGGCGATCTCTTCTCAGCGGTTTCTGATAGCAACGCACATCCCCGGCAGGTCCAACCTATTGGCGGACAGGCTAAGCAGATCTATTCTGATGCCTCACGAGTGGTCTCTCAATCAATCTGTAGTGGATCAGATTTTTCTGAAGTGGGGCACTCCTTGTTGCGATCTTTTCGCTACCCCTCAAAACAACAAGGCCAACCCCTGAGAGACTCTCTAACCCAGGATTGGCCACGGGGACTTCTTTATGCTTTTCCTCCTTTTCCATTGATTCCACAAGTCATTCAGAAAGCCACCATTTTGAGAGCCAAATTGATCCTCATTGCTCCCTTTTGGCCTCGACAGATTTGGTTTCCGTCTCTGCATCGTCACCTTCTGGTGCAGCCCTGGCATCTGGACCCAGTTCCGGATCTTTTGATCCACCAGTCGGGTCAGCAGCACCGGGCCGTTCATTCTCTCAACCTCACTGCTTGGTTGCTCCACTTCCTTCCCTAGCCAGGCTACCAATGATTTCTGACTCAGTCAGAGACATTTTAGTGTCTTCTTTGAAGTCGTCCACTAGGACTGTATATGCTAGCAAGTGGCGACGGTTTTCGATTTGGGCAAACTCCAGAAATATTGATCCTTTTACTGCTCCCGTACATTCTGTTTTAGATTTCCTAGCGGAGGTTTTTCATTCGGGATCCTCGTCATCTACAGTCAAAGTACAACTGGCTGCCATTTCCAAGTATCATGTTGGCTTGCATGACAATAACATCATGTCTCATAGATTATGCAAGGCATTTTTGAGAGGAGTTTTTCTCCTAAAACCACCTATAAAGCATCCTCCTCCGCAATGGGATCTAAACTTAATGTTAGCATCCTTGATACTACCTCCTTTCGAACCGTCTGCTTCATGTTCTTTGAAGTTATTGACATGGAAAACTATATTTTTACTGGCTGTCACTTCTGCTAGAAGGGTTTCCGAGATTCAAGCTCTCTGTATTCGTTCACCTTATTTGGTTTTTCATAAGGACAGGGTATCATTAAGAACTAACCCTTCCTTTCTCCCCAAGGTTGTATTTCAAACCAATATTAATCAATCTATAGAATTACCAGTCTTTTTCCCTAACTATTCTGACAGAGCTGAACAGAAATTGCATTTTTTGGATGTCCATCGTCAGCTCAGGTACTACTTGCATAGGACTAAACAAATCAGAAAATCGGACCAATTGTTTGTCTCTTATGCAGAAAACAGGTTAGGTCTTCCAGTTTCTAAAGTGACCTTATCCAGATGGTTGACTTCCACCATTTCCTATGTGTACTCTCTCAGAGGCAAACAACTACCTTCTAAGCCAAAAGCACACTCGACCAGGAGTCTATCCACTTCTGCAGCTTTTCAGGATAGACTTCCCATTGATACCATTTGTGCAGCAGCTACTTGGGCCACGCCTCATACCTTTGTTTCTCATTACAAGTTGGATTTGGCCTCCAGAGATAGGGCCAGTTTTGGTTCCACAGTTCTCAAGAGTCTATTCCATTGAGCCACCCGAGATACAGGTGCTAGGGACGCGGTCCCATCCAGCAAGAATGAAGGCGAGATTGACAACTTAACATTTAGAAGTTATGTACCTACCATAACGTTCCACGTTAGTTGTCTTCTCTCGCCTTCTTTCTTGCGTCCCTCCCTCCTTCCCCCTGGCCTGGACAGATCTTGAAGAGTTCCTATTAGTTTGTTTCCTCTGGATCTTTGTTACGAGGACTTCTTTTAGGAAACTTTGTTCCTATTTTGGTTAGGATAACCTTTAGCAGGGTAAGTTAGCTGCCAAACGAGATCTGAGGTAGTTCTGCCTTGCATCATGGGATATAGGGTTGCCTCGAGCTGGTAAAAGGAGTTCTCGAGCTAAAGCAAGTGCCGAGTCGGAGCCGAGGATCGGCTCCGAACCCATCCAGCAAGAAAGAAGGCGAGAGAAGACAACTAACATGGAACGTTATGGTAGGTACATAACTTCTAATTATAATTTATATGTATATATGTATGTATGAGTCCTATTCAAAAGACCAACTTAACAGAAAGTCGAACCTCATATGGTTGAGACCATATGACTGACTTTCTGAAATGTTTAATCTTTTGAATGGAGATTACAGTACAGAGGGGCTTGGGGAATTTACCCTTTTCCCCACTGTACTATGATCTTGGAGTTCATATATATATAATATGCAGGGAGTGTGGGGGGCAGGGATACTTGCCCCCTACAAAACATAGATTTTTGTTATTTTCTGTTGTTCAGCTTTTCTGAGAGTTGATTATATGGTCTTCACCATATGAAGTGTGACTTTCTGTTGTCAATTTTCTAAATGGGAAACATATATAAATATAATGATATATCCCTATATCCCTCAAGGTAGAATGCAGAGTGAAAAAATAGCTTTCCATCTTGTTGGCCTAGTAGTCTTAAGAACAAAGATGTGAATGAAACACTATTGCAGAGAATTTAACAGGCTTCTGTTAAGAGCAATAGGGCATTTTATGACAAAGCCAGAAGAACATTCAGGAACATAGTCCAGAAAAGCAGTAGACTTTATGAACAGAGAGTGGCTAATAATTCATTCTATAACAGTAAATATTTATTTAAACATTTTAGATGTTATGGGAAAGATCAAGTTGCTGTATAAGGAGGAAAGAAAAAAAATGTCTTCTCCAAAGTAAATGGCTATAGTATTTGCCAATATATATATATATATATATATATATATATATATATATATATATACACATACATACATACATACACACTATATATATATATATATATATATATATATATATATATATATATATATAAAATACAGAGTATATTTTAGGGCATTTATTAATACTGTATTTGCCTTAATATTGCTCTAAGTTGCACTGCATCTGAATTGTTTTAGTGTGTTTTTGCTGCTTTTCTGTATATATAGACTTCTCTGTATATGTAGACTAGCAACCTATTCTACTGTATTACTGCCTCTTAAATAATTTTTCAGTTGTGCACTTGCCTTCATTTAAAAAGTTTTAAATTGCTAATTTTGTAGAGTTTTAATTGCATTTACTGTTTAGAGCTACACACTCAAGTGTGTTAGCCTTTTCTGTGTTCGTTTACTGTATCATTGTATTGTTTAGCCTGTTTTAACCAAAAAAGAAAAAAAAAATTCTATTTTATTTGCTCGTTTCCTGCCTTTCCTAGCTCGTATAGTCCAGATCCCAGGCTTTGCTGGTTTCAGGACTTTATTTTTTGTGTTCAGAGCTATCCAGACCTTGCTGCGGTAGAGGGAAGGCCTACTGCTTACCAGTGGGAGTGGGGAGCATTGTACTGTAATTTTATTAGCCTTTTTGGGATGATTTCTATCCCTTTCAACTTTCTGGCTTAAAAACACGTGTGTCTGTGCATTTTTCACATTGTGCAGCACCGCAGGGCTATGGTTAAACTATTCCAGGTGCCAGAAAGTCTGCTCTTCAAATTTTCCCTTAGAACTAGCTGGTTTCTCAGTAGTAGCACTAAACTCTGAACCCCTGTGACTAGCCCTTGCTCTAGAACCTGCTGGAAAGCACTAGGAAGCCTTAAACTGATACAAGCACTCAAATTTCCTTGTTAATAAGGAGAAATTAATCGTAGGTACTAAACAGCCTATAATTGCAAAGTACCTTGCAAAGGTAAGGGAAAACAGCTCTTGTACTTTACAAAAAAAAACACCTAAACGGGCATGTCCAAGGGTCAGCTTCTGGTGATTTCTCCTGTCCACCTGGTGAATCTGGGCATACTGGGGCAATGCAGCAACTGCCTCATGTATACAGACAACCCTGTCCTCCTACCACCCAATACTACAACCTGTGAGAGATGCAATTACATAGTCAAACTGGAAGCAAAGCTCTCTCCAGCCAAAATTGTGCTAGACAGCCAAGAGGAGAAAGTTAACACCTGCACTACACCTCAAGCAACACATAGTCCTTCAAAACCCACACCATCAACACTCACATATAGCAGCACTAAACCCACATATGTGGAGGCCCTTAACATTAACCTGCCCAAGCAACAAGGACCTCCGAAGATGAAACACAAACACCAATCACAACCAAAGTGGCACATAGCTCACAACACCAGAGTGCCACCCAACAACAGCCCCTAAGGCAAGACAGTGTACTGAACACTTCAATCATAGGTGACTCTATAGTCAGGCACACTGATGTCCCACTCACCAGGCTGAACAAGGAGAAAATTACAGTCAGCTGCCTGTCGGGTGCCATGATCCACCACATAACGCATGCACTCAAGTCACTCCACAACAAGTACAGATACGACTCTGTCATTGTCCATGTTGGAATGAATGACTTGAGACATACCTCCCTGGACTACATGAAAAGAGACATGGAAGAGCTCTCGGATCATGTGGCCCAGGCAGGTATGACCTTAGCCCTGAGTAGCATCCTGCCTTCACCCAGAATGATACCACAGTATAAGGACAAAATGATTGACTTCAACAATTGGCTAAGCTTCTGGTGTCATTCAAAGGGGATCCAGTATCTGTCTGCCTGGGATGACATGATCGACAAACCACAATGCTTTGCCAGAGATGGTATGCACCTGTCACTCCTGGGATTCAGGTTACTGGCTAAATCTCTTGCCACCCCTTTATGCCTTTTTTTAGGCAAGGTTCAAAGGACAAAATCACCACCATAACAGATACAAGCATGCAAAATCTGAAGGTAATGTTACTCGATGCTAGAAGTCTAAACCTCTAAATGCACTCTCTCGAAGCACTCCTAAAAATGGAGAACATTGATATCTGTGCAGTAACTGAGACCTGGTTCATGGCTCCAGCGAGCACCCCTGCAATACCAGGCTACAACTCTTACAACACTTTTCAGCCACCAAACTAAGACTGAAACACTAAAGGTGGAGGAGTGTCCATATTCACCAAGGATATTCACACCTCGAGGCTAGTTGCCCAACACAATGCATCTGAAATTCTCCAGGTGGAACTAACACTAGGTAAGACTGCAATCCAAATTGTAGCTTGTAACACATACCCCACCATGCCCCACGATTCTCACTACACAATTCTAAACATACTGGAAATTATTAAGATACAACCAAACACCCTAATAATGGGTGATTTCAACTACCCTGCCATTAACTGGGAAAACTACTCGGGTACCAACACCTTTTCCCAACGGTTCTTGGAATTCATAAATTCCAATGCCCTGGATCAACTAATCCATTGTCCCACCAGGGGCTCCAATATCCTAGATCTGGTCATTGCCAACATGGGAGATAGATGCTCCACACCAGTGGGCACCCCCTCATTCATCAGGTCTGACCATAAGCAAATCACCCTTGACATCCACAAACCCCCACCCACCAAGTAAGGAAACCTCTGTAAAAAACTTCTCCAAAGCCAACTTCATGCTACTCAAGTCATAAGTGACAAACTTCATGACACCCATGCAGATGGGTGCTGAAAGTTTGACTGCTGAATCCTACACTAAGGCACTGTATGAGCACATCCACTAGTGCATAAATTGTGCCATCCCAAATAGAACCAGGACGCTGTCCTCCAAAAAAGGAAGCCAATCTGGTGGTCCCCTGCCATAAACAAACTATACAACAGAAGGAAGAAACTGTTGCAGAAAAGAGGAAAATCCTGGGATGCAAAAAACTCCCTTACCAGTCTCAGTAAGAAGCTGAGATCCCTTATAAAATCCTCCAAAGCTAGTTACGAAAATAACATTGCCAAAGATTCCAAAGACAACCACAAGGCATTCTATAGTTATGTCAAGAATCTAAATGGCAATGCTCAGATCTGCTCTGAGCTACAACAGAATGGCATTAAATATACTGATCCCAAGGACATTGCCAATATCCTGGCAGATCGATTTAGTGCCAACGTTACTCCCTCTCACCCCCTAAAGGGCCCATCTCAATATCAAAAGATTGCCAAATTCCAGTAATCACGGCCACACAGGTAGAAACCGCACTCTCCAAAGCTAAGAATACAGCATCCGTGGGACCAGATCACATCCCGGACTGTGTACTACATGAACTACAAAATGAACTGGCACCTCACCTAAGTGTCATGTTTAATCATAGCCTCACCTCAGGCTTCATGCCCACTGAGTGGTGCACAGCTACAGTTATCCCACTCCACAAGGGCGGGATCAACCTTGAATCCTGGGAACTACCATCCCATCATTCTGACAAGCCTGATCTGCAAGGGCATGGAATGCATTATCATGGCACTTATAAACAAAGACATTGGCAACCTTCAAACACTGCACCCCTCCCAGTTTGGGTTCGTGAAGGGCCGATCTTGTCTTCTGAACCTGATTGACTTCTTCAAATCAGTCTCCAGAGCTATGGACGAGGGTAAGGTGGTCCACACAGCCTATCTAGACCTCACCAAGGCCTTCAAAACCACCCCTCTCACTCTGGAATCATAGATAAACTTACTAAGCTGGGCATAAATCCCTATGTCACTCAATGGGTTGCCAACTGGCTTACTGACAGAACCCAGACTGTAAAAGTAGTCGACTCCAAATCCAGCTCCAGACAAGTGACAAGTGGAATACCTCAGGGTTCAGTCTTGAGCCACTCTTGTTTGGCATCTACTTCTCTGAAGTACAGGCCAACACTAAGGGATTCTGGCTAACAAATTTCGCAGATGACTGCAAACTGGGAGCCATTATTGAATCCCCAAATGATGTAGATATTCTACAAAAGGGCCTTACAGAAACAGATGTTTGGTGCCACAGCTGTGGGCTCAAGCTTATTGCCAAGAAATGTATAGTAATCCCCTTTGGGAAAAAATACGTACGCATGAATTACCACATAGGTGGCAGTGCACTAAACACTGAAAGTGTGATGAAAGACTTAGGGACACAGGTGGACAGTGCTCACCTTCACTAACCACATCACTACAACAGTCAGGAAATCCTTCTATGTGGCACACCTCATCACTAAGGGCTTTTCATCCAGAAAAAAGGAGGTCGTTGTCCCACTGTACTCATTCCTCATTAGACCCATTATAGAATACAATGCCTCATTTGGTATGTACCTCACAAGACATCTGCAACAGCTGGAAAGGCCACAGAAATACCTCACTAAAAGAATCACAGGCCTAAAGCAGATACCCTATGCTGACCGTCTAAAACAACCTCCAGCTGTACTCTGCGGCATATCGTCTACTCAGAGGCAATTTCTACTTAACATACAAGGCCATGTCAAACCCTGAGCTGTTGGACATGCTCCACTTAAAGAAATCCCAATCCCTCAGAGCCACACACTCCAGGGATCTAAACCTTGTCATCACAATGAAGAAAACATGCTGGAGGGATAGGTTCCTTACCCAGAGACTCCCCATACTCTGGAATAGACTGCCCATACATGTCAAGCAGAGCGCTTCCTTGGCCCTCTTCAAAAGAAACATTGATGATTGTATGGGAGATAGGAAATTCACTCTGGGGATCATGTCAGTTGCCCTACTAGACAGGGGTCCAGGGAAGTAAATATTGTGGGAAGAAATATCCAGGGAATTGTTATGGCCAGGCTTGTATAGGCCCAAGGGCCGATAGCCTAGTACCAACCTATGAACTTATATATATATATATATATATATATATATATATATATATATATATATATATATATATATAATATATATATATATATATCTAGGTTCAAAAGTAAGTACTAGGCTATCAGCCTTAGGGCCCATACAAGCCTAGCCAAATAAGGTTCCCTGGCTTTTGCCACCCAAGAAAACTAATTCCCTGTGCTCCTGTCGAGCAGAGCCACAGCAGTGATCCCCAGGGTGAATTTCCTATTTTCCATCCACTCTTCAAGATTTCTCTTAAAGAGGGCTAATGAGGAGCCCTACTTGACATGAATGGGCAGCCTATTCCAGAGCAAAATAAATAGTCCTTGCAGGTCTTGAACCCACGACCCTGTACTCTATAGTCACAACACTTAAGCACTAAGCCATCTGAGCTGTAAATAATCAGGCCTTGCAAGTCTTGAACACAGGACCCTGCATACCATACCCACAGCAATTTACAGCTAGGCCATTTGAACTGTGTATAATATATATATATATATATATATATATATATATATATATATATATATATATATATATATATATATATACACAGAGAGAGAGAGAGATTTTTTTTTTGGGGTGGTGGAGGTAGAGTTGACTCTCATTCTGATTTTCAATTAAAAATTTAATTTGAAATTGTCCTACTATCAGTTTGGATGCCATTAGTAAGTCCTTAAGGCTGTTAAATGAAATTTAGTAGCAGGGCCAGATTGGCTTAATGTTTTTTCTTAATGAAAATTGTGGATAATCTAGTAAATTGTTTAACAGATTTGTTCCAAGTATCTTGGCCTATGGGTATGTGCAAGTTATCTGGAGGAAAGTTATTGCTGTGGGTGTCCGTAAGTCAGTAGGTGGTCTTCAGGTTGAAGATTTTAGGCTTATAAGCCTAACCTGTATCTTGCCTAAATGTTTTGAGAAGACCATACATAACATTATTCATGCTTTAGACCTTGTTCTCAACATTTTTCAGCATAGTTTCCTCTCTGGTTGAGTTTCCACCAGGACTTTTTGTGTTGACTGGATAAATGTCTTTCAGTTGATGTTGTGTACTTTGATCTCACAAAGGTGTTTGACTCTATTCCATGTAATGTAATACTATATTGTATGCTTGATATTAATATTAATCATCACGTTGTTAATCGGGTAGAAAATTGATATGGAGGACAAAAATTTCTGGACATAATTAAACATGGCATTTTGAAACTAAGGCTAGTTTGAAAGGTATTGTGAAGGGGTTTGTTTTGGAGCCAATTTTGTTTGCAGTTTCTATGGTACGATTTGTAGTACATGATGATATATGCCTAAGCAAGTTTGCTAATGACACCAAAGTAGGTGGTAATGCAAGTAATATTTGGGATCAAAGGTTTCTTCAGACATACTTGGATACCTTGTTCTATTTGTATACTAATGTTGGAATGCAGTTTAATGCTAAAAAATGCAGTGTCCTTCACTATGGGATAAACAATCTGGAATATCCTTTACGTGATTCCCAGCAGTTTGTTAAAACTAGGTCTTTGAAGGACTTTGATACTGTGGTAGATGGTAGACTGTGACCTGTACTTTAATGACCATATTTTCACTGGAATAAGGAAGTATTATGGAATTTTAAAGTAATATCAAATGCTAAATAAAAAGTGATGCCAAAAACTATACAGAGACAATAAATCCAACCACAGGCTGCAGATTTAACGTTGTTAAGCACTTTCACTCACTTTAATTCACATGAGCTTCATCAGAACAAAATTTCTCTCAAACAATAACCCTTAAATACTATTTTACATAGAATTACATGACTTACATTAAAGATCTTAAAGTAATCTTCCTACATAAATTTTAAATATATCAAATGTAAAGAAAATGTGGGGAAAAGGAGGGAATCCTTAGTCGTTAATTTATCAGAAAGAGAATTGACGGCTTATGAGGAACAGGTCCTTAACAAAGGCCTTTCCTTTATACCCAGTAGGGGTAGTGAACTTACTAATAGTATAGTTGATACTAAGATGTTTATCAGAAATGTCCAGTTGAAACTGGAATTTGGATCCAATGACAATGATAGAGCTACAGACACTTTTAGACAAGTCAGTACATATGTACCCCAGTTACACCCAATTTTGGAAACATTTTCTCGGTTGATTGAAAGTGATCTACACACTTATTATTCCACTAAATATGAGAGTAAGAAGAATAACAGGAGAAAAAATTTAACTGTTTGTGAGACGAGAGCTTTGAATGAACTGAGGACTGACTGTAATATTATTATAACACCTGCGGACAAGGGAGGGCCTATTGTAATAATGAACACACATGATTATGTGAGTAGTATGAATTTGTTATTGAGTATGGATAACTCCTACACGAAATTGGACATAAACGAAGTTATGATGAAAGTATTTAGAGTGTTTGATACTATTGATGATTTGTTAAGAAGTAACCTGATAAGGAAAGATTTTCATAAATTCCTTAAGGTTAATCATCCACTCATACCTATACTTAAGGGCCTACCTAAGGTGCACAAGAGTATGGAAAACCCACCCATGAGACCTATTGTCTCTGGACGAGGGTGGGTGACTGAACCCTTTTCCCTGTTTGTGGAGTACCATTTGAGGAAAGTTGTCAATGAAAATCCATATGTGTTGAGAGACAGCAAACATTTTTTGTTAGATTTATATGAGTTTTTCTCGAGATCAGGTAGTGAAAAAGAATATTTTATGGTGACACTTGATGTCAAGAGTTTGTTTACGGTGATCCCCAATGATGTAGGGATAGTTTGCATTCAAAATTATTTGAGGGAACATACTGAGATGGATGCTCAGTTCATCGAACTACTGGCTTTATTTCTGGAGATCATTCTTGAGAATAATATATTCTTTTTTAATGGAGAGATGTATATTCAAAATGATGGCGTAGCTATGGGCACTTCGTGTGCCAATAGCTACGCCAACTTAGTTATGGCAGGATGGGAGAAAGAGAGATTGTTCCCACTAGAATTATTTAAACAGCACGCTGTTTTTTATAAGCGTTTCGTTGATGACCTTTTCCTGATTTGGGAAGGCAATGAAGCTTCTTTATTGGAGTTTGAGAAACAGATAAATGGGCTCACTGACTATTTGAAATTCACTATTTGCTACTCCAAAGATTACATCTCATATCTGGATGTTAATGTTATGAAGTTATCTAATGGTCTAGTAAACACATCAGTACACAGGAAAGAATGTTATAGGAATACTCTCCTTCACAGGAGTAGCATGCATCCTAAACATGTATTTGACAACGTAGTTAGAGGCCAGATTATGAGGGCCTCTAGATTAAATCCCTCAGAGCTTGGGTATAGAAATGAGTTATTGGGACTAACGGATAGATTAGTGGAAAGGGAATATCAGGTTGAATTTGTTAATGATACTGCTGTGGAGGTATCCACCATGAGAAATGACAGAGCCAAACCATACTTTTCTGATCCGACAGACCATTCTATAGGTAGTGGGAACAGGGAGGTAGGACAACCGAAATGTTCCTATATCAATATACCTCTATTTTATACTAATGATGTGTTTGATATCAAAGCTATAATAGAGAAGCATTGGCACGTATTAGGCGTAGATGAATCTATCAGTAGATTGGTTGGGACTAGACCTAAGTATTATTATAAGAATAGCTTGAACCTCAAAAGGATTTTATGCCATAGAGACCCTGAATTTAAACACATGAGATACTCATTCAACACTGTTCCATGCAACAGTTGTAAACAGTGTGCCTATGTCAATACCAGTACCACCTTTAAACCACCTCTTATGAACAAGGTATATAGTTTTTATACTGGTACAACCTGTAGGTCTGAACATGTGATTTATTTAGCCCTATGTGGTTCCTGCACCGCTTTTTACGTTGGGAAAACCAACAGACAACTAAGAGAAAGGGTGAGGGAGCATTTATATAGTATTAGAATAGGAGATGATAGGAATGCCCTATCCAGACACTGTAAGGCTAGAGGTCCATCACATACTTTCAGTTTTTTAGTAATTCAGACCATTGATTGTAACCCTAGAGGAGGTGATATAGAAAATTTGACTTTGGAGAACGAAACTAGGTGGATCCTAAGGTGGAAAGCTGATTTTCCACCAGGGTTAAATGATAAGGTTAGCCTTCACCCTTTCCTGAAGAAAAGGAGACTTAGAGCTTTATAACAGTTCAATTAATTACTATAGTTTTACCTTTAGGATGGCATGATTTTTAGGATGTCATGTTTTTTGATATATTGTATATACACTTTGCAATGAATCAATAGATTTTATATATGAGACATTTTTAGAAACTTGTTGAATGTGATTGTAATGTGTTGCTGCTATGTTTAGCACCATCTAGTGACCTATGTATTAATTACAGGTCGATACATTGACTTAGATAGAAAAATGTATATTTATTTAAATTAGGATTTTTAAATATGTTTTTAAATATATTTTAAATATATATATATAGAAATAATGTTATGATATCAGCTATTGAATGCATCTTATGCATGTACTACATGTTATACGTTCATATTGTGTTACATCAATTGTTGAAATTTCATCTATTATGTTCAATTAACATTTTAATTAGTTAATTATGCTTGGGTATATAGGACTGTGCTATTTGTTTGTTCTTTGTACAGTCTGATGAAGCCCTATTGGGGTGAAAGCGCTCACTGATTAAAGGACGTTCTGTTATATTAAGCTGGAGTATCTGTCTTACATACTTTTATGTTCGAGTGAATATTGCTTAGTGAATTACTGAACTTTTGGTTTCATTTTCAAGCCACAGCGTTCCTTGTCTGATTTTGTTTTATTTGACTTTAATTTTGGAACGCTGCTCTTCTTGTGAGTATTTTTCGTTGTTTGAATATATGTAATGTGTGAATATGTATGATACTATGCTTACAAAAAATATATATAAAAAATATAAAAAAGATATATATCTCTATATTTAGTTACCTTGTTTAAAACTTGTATATAAAATTAAATTAAATTAAATTAATTTCAATGTAATTTAATAGAATCTTGATAATAATAATAAATTAAATCAACCTGATGAATTTATTTAATCCTGGCCATCTGAAGAAAACATTTCATATTAACCGTGCCATTAAGGCCAGGAGGTTCATCAGCTATCAAAAGTATCTGCCACAAGCTTTCCTTACACTCCAAATAGGTCTTATAATCACCAGAAAACAAGTCAGTGTTAACTCTTTCCAAAACAAAGAAAGAAAATTTCTTAAATAGTGTACATTCTGTGGCGTGAACTGCCAAAGCATTATTAACATCTTTTTTTTTTTTTTTCTTATGGCTAAACAGTGCTCATAAATTCTCTTATTTAATGCTCTGATGGTTTTACCAACATAGAACTTTTGGCAAGTGTCACATGTGGCACAATATACCACAATGGTCGTGTTGCAAGTGTATCGCCCTCTAGCCACAAACTTTCTTCTCAAATGTTTGAATTCTATGCTGGGCACATTACTCATGTATCTACACTGTTTACACTTGCCACATGAAAAACTTCCTACAGAACAAATCGCTGAACCCGAAGTAATTTGATTGTTCTTACACTCTAGAATTTGTTTAATGCTAGTAGTCTTCTTGTAGGAAAAAAATGGTTTATCACCCAGAATCTTAACAAGTTCTGTATTTCCCATTATTACTTTCCAATGATCCAATAAAATCTTTCTTATAATGCCCATCTCATTACAGATCAGAATGGCAAAGGCTAAGGTGAAATTTGTATAACCCTTGTTTTGAACACTGTGAGACATAGCCCTAGAGGTAACATTGTTGTCTAAAATTAGACGAGCAGAAGTACCGCTAAGCTACAGTACTTCCTGAACTATCTTTTGGAGCCAAGTCAAGTCATAACCTCTCTCTTGAAAAAACTGTAACAACTTATCTACCTCTTCTAAGAAGACTGAATATTCTGTGGTCAGTCTACTGAGTCGTATAAACTGACCCCTTGATAACTCCACTCTTCATGTGGACAGGATGTACACTCTCTTTGTGTAAGTATTGATTAACAAATGTGTTTTTTCTAAATATCTTCCTTTTGAATCTCAGAGAACTGGTGTCAAAGGTGAGATGTAAATCCAAAAAAATCTATAGACTCCCCAAAACTGCCAATAGTAAAGTTCAAAAAAGTAGTACTATGATTAAGATGTTCAACAAAAAGTAAAAAACTATCGTAGTTGCCCTTCCAAAGAAAAAATAAATCATCTATGTATTGCCTATAAAACAAAATGTTGTCTGAAATAGGCAAAACATAGAGATACTTCAATTCCCATAGGGCCATAACAATATTGGTAAATGAGGGCGCAACTCTTGACCCCATGGCTACCCCAGATGTCTGTTGAAAAAATCTCTGACCAAATTTGAAAAAATTATTGGTAAGAACTAACTCCATGAGTGTACAAGCAGTGTTCACCATGGCATTTCCAAGAGCTGTATACTGTGTTAAATATTCCCTCAAATATTCCAGGCCAACCTCCTGATCTATGCTAGTGTATAATGAAGTGACATCCAAACTAGCAAAAGAAAAAGGAAAAGAAAAAACATCAGCCACATTAAGTTCATTTAAGAATTCTAGCTAGTGCCAAGAATCACGTAAATAAAACTTAGATTTCTTAACTAGTGGATTAAAAATACTATCAAGCCAAATGGAAATAGGCTCTGTTTTGGAGTATGATGCAGATACTATAGGCCTAAAAGGGGGACTAGTACGATCTTTGTGTACTTTGGGAATACCAAACAGCACAGCCATTTTGGGGTATTCCACTTGTAAAAACTTATAGGTATCAAAATCTATGCTGACCTCACAACATAAATCGAATAAGATGGTATCCAAATTTTTAAAGCAGTTAAGAATGTATTCACTACTAACTGCTTTATAACACTTGTCATCATCTAGTAAGGAAAGCATAGCTTGTTCATAAGCTGTGGTCTTCATAACTACTAGTGAACCCCCTTTATCTGCTTTCATAACTCGAACTTCAGTGTTGTTACTGAGATTAAACAGAGCCCTTCTTTCTCCCTCAGGCAAGTTAGAACTAAAGAAATAACCTTTCATAGTTCTAAACTGTCTTTCACAAAGTGTACCAAACATTTGGATAGCAGAATTTAAAGCGGGATTATAGGTACTATTCTTTTTAAACCCAGTTGTAACAGTTTGAACATCAAGAATGTTGTCAAAAATGAACTTTAAATTCAATTTCCTGAGATATAATCTGAAATCAACAATCAATCTAGGAATGTTTACAGCATTAGTGGGAACAAAAGAAAAACCTTTTCTGAGTACAGAAATAACATCCTTGTCTAGTGCATCACCAGTCAAGTTCAAAACTTCTATGTCAAAGGTCAGTTCTTTTTGCGTTTTTTCCCCTTTCCCCTTGCTCTTGTTGTCTACTTGTTGTGTCCACTTGGGAGTCTTCTTGTTCCCTGTGGAATCCACTAAAAAAGGACCTAAATCATTACTGGCACCCACTTTGTTGCTGTTAGACTCTTGGCCAAATTGTCCGTTGGCATTAACATTACCAGTAGTATCAGAAAAATCAGAATTGTCAACTCTTGCAGCCAGATTGTTGTTATTGCTAACAGTATTGTTGACCACAGTTTTACCAGCTGTAGACTGAAAATGCTTCCTGCTACTATTCTTGTTGTTAAAATTGAGGGGATATGCTGTCCCATTTGAATAAGCTTGCAAATGTCTGATTAACTTGCCACGTTTCCTAACAATTACTGAAGCTTTGTGTCGATCAACTTTGACAGTGATGCTACAATATCAAGTGTTGAAGAAAGAAAAACTAGCAGAAGACAATATTTTCATCTAAAGTCTCAAATTCTTCTTTAATAACAGAAATGTCTTTCATATATTGCGCAATCAAAGCCTTCATAAGGGAAATGTTAGTCGCAGGTCTTTGAAGGACTTTGGTACTGTGGTAGATGGTAGACTGTGACCTGTACTTTAATGACCATATTTTCACTGGAATAAGGAAGTATTATGGAATTTTAAAGTAATATCAAATGCTGTTTTTGTAAGTCGAGAAGTTCTATATAATATAAATATGATAGAGTTTTGATGCTACTGTATAAGGCTCAATCATACCTTCTTTAGACTATTGTGTCTCTTTTTATATTTATAATACTTTTCAGTTGAAGAGACTAGAGCGCATTCAAAAATCATTTAACAGAGCTATTACAGGGATGAGACAGCATAGTTGTACACAAAGACCAGAATAATTATCATTGTATTCTTGAAATACAGGTTAATTCAGGGAGAACTAACACTGTTATAAGTTTTATTTCAATGAACCAATCAGTGCTGTATTGATGAATCATGGATACTTGGTGGCTTTTTCCAAAGATTATCTCTCTGTTTGGACTAATAGTGTTGTTATGTCCATTTAGTTGCTTGAGTTATGTCTATTTGTTTTTACATTATTTTCCATGCAAACATTGTAATATGCTATATAATATTGTATTTGACTGTAATTTTTGTCTGCAATTTTTACTTTGCAAAATGTGTCATAAGCTATATACTGTTTTTTTTTTTTTTTTCTTACTTCTGGAGCTTTTCTCCTTGGGCCTCCACTGAAAAAGGACTTATGTCCAGTGGACTATCCCAGTTAACAAATGTAAAATAAAATAAATAAAATAAGGACAAGAGGTTGGGGGTATTTTTTTTTCCAAATAAATGATAGGTAGACTATGGACTTTCTTAATACTTGATATTAGAAGTTTTGGAGGTCTGAAACAATTAATTAAAGCAGTTGATCTGTCATTCAGTAATAATGTCTTTGTTGAGCCAGGATTTTTTGTACATAAACATTTAGATAGCCCCGTGTGGATTTTTGAGTTGTTTTTCCACAAAACTGAACATAGAACATATTGCAATTCAATCAGTGCAAACAAAAATGTTAAGAGCAGCAAGGAAGATTCCATAACTTTAATGACCTAGAGCTGATTGATTGTTTCCATGTAGTTGTGGACATTGTATGGACCTTGACTGGTATATATAACTGACATGTGGAATCTAGAAGTATTTCTTGGACTGTCTGTCCCTCTGGAGACTGATATATATATAGCACTTTCTGTCCTAGATGCAAAGACCTCGAGACTGTCAGAAAACAACAGGGAACAAATTAAATATTTTACAGGCCTCCGCTTCTAGAATACTGAACATGTTCTTCAACATGATGCTTCTGCGTGTGGATTAATGTATAGTATTTATGATATCACTCATTTTCTTAAAATACTAGGTGACATAGATTGAACACATGTAGCAGTAAGGCCCCACCTAGCCCACAGCCGTAAAGGTATATTAACAGGAAAGGCTACCATTCCATGAACTGCTAGGCTGTAGGTGACGCATGTTTTTATAACGAATACATTTGCACAGTATTCATGCAGTTCACATGGTTCACAAATATTCATTCACCTCAGTTGCATTGCTACTTCCTGCAAGGTGAGATATTCCACAGGCCCTTTTCCTTGGCAAATACAAGCACTGTGCCCAAAGGAAATGCATACAGCTACATATATAATGCTCCCAAATGTAGTGACTCCCCAACATATGTTTCATCTGTTTTGTAGGCATTGTCAGAGATCCAACAGAGCCCTGGCAATTGACACCCTTATGAAACACACAGCACATAGCTGAACTCCAGTACAACACAGCACATGCATAAACCAATAACATAACTGAAGGAGTGTTTGCCCAGCTCAAAGATGACTTCTGCTACCTTGATAGGTCAGGGGGGTACTACAGTATGACCCTGTCATGAAATGCATAATGTTTCTGGCAGTAAACTACATAATAGGCTCTTGAGGAAGGAGCCAGGCCAACCTTTTGGTATGAGCACAAATGGAGTACACACACACACACACACACACACACACACACACACACACACACACTGACAATGAAAGAGCAATAACCTCATCGACTAATGACAGCGAGTTAAAACAGGAGCATGCAGCAGCTTCACAACACTTCCCACATGACAGTGGCACAATATATGGGGGCAGAGATGAAGAGGGGATGTGTAGTCTAGAGTTATGGGCCTTGATTAGTAGATTGTGACAGTGCAGTTTCACCTGGGACAAACTTGATACATGCAGTGTTAATATCCAGCTATGCTTTGTCAGTGCATGGTTGAGCCACACTGCAAATCAGGCATCCCCACATAAGCCACACTGGAAGGAGGGTTGGTGGATTTCAGTTGTCAACATGTGCACAGGTTGCTAGGTGCATGACACATGGCTGTCCAAATACATAGGGTGGCTGGGAGAGGCATGTTGCAGGAGAGTGCAGACCAGGATCTTGAAGTGTTGGGTACTACATGTCAGGGATTACTTCCTTCTGCTATGTTGATAGAGTTCCACTACATGACCATGACCTCGGTCCACTCTACTGGCTTGTTGTAGTAGGACTGGAGGCCTCATGTGGAAGGGATGGTGCGTGATTATGGTACCATGATTTAGTTGAAGTCAGCTACTGAGCTGGTCCTGCCAAAGGAGGTTTCCAGCCATGATGATCAGTGGCAGAGTGTAACACTCTTCCTGATGTAGCTGTGGTCTGTCTACCTTGAGATGACCTCCCCCCATACATACAGCCACCCCTGATACATAACATGTCCTGACCATGGACAACACTGACAGTTTGGGAAGTGATGATGGTATTGGCAATCCTCTATGTAAAGGTGGAAATGGAAGCAGTGTGCGCATGCTACCATAGACTTTACAAGACTAGTCATTTCAGTGTCCCTGAATTACATATCCTCACAATGCAGCTAATAGAGAGGACAGTATCCTTGTGATTGCAATGTGACACATCAGTCAGCTCCATGGTGGGCAGTATAGCAGCATATAGTGACTGGATGATTCTCGGGAACATACGCTGATTGATCCTCAGTGCTGCACAGATGTCAGTGGTCAGCTGTGATACACTGTCACAGCATCAGATACCCCTACAAGGCTGTACTGCAATGAGTATACCCACATCACATACAGAGAGCTCATCTTCTGCATCAGAATCAGGGGGGCACTTCCAGTGATCACAGCCATGGGAGTACCTCTCCTGCCACTAGGGACATTGAGCACTTACACTGCACAGTCTCATATTCATCTTTAGGCAAGGTGATATCTTTACCCAGCAATGTGGGTGAGTAGCCATGAAGGATGGAGATAGAAATATTGACTGTGTTATGTGACTGTGACTCGGGTATTTGTGTCTCATCACCTTTGTCAGCTGTTGTTGCATGGTTACCAGGATCAGCCTGTTGTCCTGCCCTACTCTTTACAGGTGTTGTGATGCCCACCACTGCTGCTAATATGTGATGTCCACCACTGCCACCAATATGTAATTTCTCCATGCCAGGCCAATAATCAAGTAGCCTGAATCCTCACCACTGACGCAGGAGAAGTATGTGCACTTGGAATACAAATATATATACTCAGTATTTCTAGATGCAGACCTCTTTGCATCAAGTACAGTTTCCATTAAGAGCACACAGGAACACACTCAGCCCAGGTTCTGGATTTCTGTATATCTGTCTCCCGCCAGGTTCCCAATAAGACTCCACATTGGTACAGCTGTAGGGTTAGGTCCTCAACCAAGTATTTAAGCCAAGTCCTCCAACACCCTCTCTGTGAACCCAGTGCTTCATGTCCCTGCCCCAAGTAGCTGACACACACACTCTTTAAGATTTAATTTTCACACACACACACACACACACACACACACACACACACACACACACACACACACACACACACACACACACACACACACACACACACACCTGGGAAAGGCAGGCACAGATTACCCGCTCTACCAACTTTGCTCAGACTATAAAGTAGATTCACTGCCACCAGTCAGTTACTATAAGGCTGTTAAAAGGCTATCCAATTATGCTGAGTAGAGTTAATATTAATAGTAATGATAGTAGGCGACCAAGACAGCTAGGCTTTCTGGAGTGGTCCACACAGTATCATCAAATAAATTTAAGTTTTCTCAAAGGTTAGATACTTTCTACAAGGATCAGCCACAATAAAAGTTTTAAATATATTTAATAATAACTAATATATTTACAGTAAACCACAGAACTCAAATCACAGAAAATATTGAAATTAACAATGATGGAAAGACATACAAATAAAGAGAACACTCTTTAAACTAAGCTTCACTGTATTCCTGACCCAAGAGAATTTACTGTTCCCTAATAACTTACTTGGGCAAGGCAAGATGAAATATGTGAGCACCCTTTCTAGTCAGGCTTTCAAACAGAATACTCAATACTTTGAGATTTCTCTTTTTAATATCTAAAATATAATTTCCAAGATGGCTGGCACCTGGTCACCTGACTCTAAGTTCTTGCAGTATTCCACTTTGAACCTAAGACAATAATTTAGCATAGATGGCTACAATACACATCTAAATGTTTATGGCAGCGCCTGGGGCTTCCCCTCTTTTTACTAAACCAATGAAGAAATGTTTTTCCCATACCTAGCATCTTTAGTCCTATTCAGCACTGTGGGGTGACATTTTAATAGTTTAACAGCTCATTTACATTACCCTTATTTTTCTTAAAGTAAACTAGTTGGTACATTTGATTCAGGTGCAATAATACATGTACATTTAATTTTATTTCAGCAGGGTGCACTGTTGATACATGTTAACATAAGCAAACCTCAGAAATACATTTTCAGCACAAGTATATGTACAAATCAGTTTGATATTCAAAGGACATACCATGCTTTACAAAACTCCAGCTGGCTATGCGGCACTTGCCCATATCATCACAGGTGTAATCATAGTGGTGGCCTGCCCTGTGAATATATAGCAAAAATCAAGGCACAGAGAATGGAACATATTGATAAGCAAAGGCAGCAAACTGAAGCTGAGATAACACATCAAATGAGAAGTGAAGGCTTTAGTGCGGAGACTCCCATATATTCAATATCCTGACATAATGAATCAATAAATCTGAAGGAAATATCACAGCAGAAAGAACAGGGCACATGTACTAAAGATATACCACAAAGTAACATTGCAGAACTTTTACCATTAGAATTGATTGAATGTCTAATTAGGGTTACACAGCAGGAGGGACAGCATGAAACAGAGGGCAGAGGACACCATTAGTCAAGAAGATAATGATCTTTGGGAAGACAATCTTGATCTGATAGAACTGGATTGGAATATTAAGATGAATGAGGGAAAGCAACTAAAAGTGTATAAAACTCAAAGTACTACAAGACTGATAAAACAGACAAACACAGTAATCAAGACCATTAATTGAAAGCTATATGATGTAACAGAAAAAACAGGATACACTGATGTACAGCTAAGTTAATAAAAATTTAAGTCCATCCATCCAAAACCTTTTTCCCAATTTTGTACATGGGATAGAGGAGTCACTTCAACTGTGACAATCATCTTGAACAAAATCACAAAAGTGTAGCATAATGGAGGAAAAGAAGGGACCAATATGAATGCTCTCAACCTCTTAATGCAAGAAATCTGGGCAGAACCTAAAATAATGGAGGGACAAAGGCCCAAAAATAGGGATAGAAATTGAATATTGTTCTTACAAACTTAGAAAGTTGGTAGAATAATAGAATTTGTGTTAACATGCATCTTCTAAAGGATATAAAGTCTGAAACTGAAATGTATGGTGGCATTATTTAGTGACTTCATTTCACAGTGATTTGCTAGAAAATCATACATTTTATGAAAAAAAAATCTGGACATTCTGAGAAAATCTAGACAGATGAGAGCTATAAATGCCACCATGAAAACACTGATTACAGAGAATTTTAAAACAATTAAGAAAAGAATTATCACTGCTTGAAGAATATAAATCAGGGAATAAATCTTCTTATAGAGACTGGTGTGATAATAGCACACAACATCCAAACACATCAGACTTTATCTTACACTGTTATAACAGAATCTAAAAAATGAGCTCACTGAGAAAAGTATAAAGGAAGAGTGAAAACGAACACTTCACTGATGACCAAAACGTTTTCTAGGCAGTCAGGATAATAAGCAACACTGGCAACACCATAAAAAAATGAAGAATTATCGATCAAGTAGTAAACCGGATTGGCCATCCTGTCATCCTAGAAGGAAGAGAGAGACTGCTTGTGTGTGAAACAATAGTTGCACGTGATTTTTAAGCTACATGGCTACTAAATGTTCATGAATGTTTGCTTTTCACTTTTTATGCCTTTACTGGTACATTCCTGACAATAAAGCTACACTCTATGAGCTGTAGACATGCTCTGTTTTGTGCCTTTTCTGAGCTCATCATTACAGCGTAGGATGATTGTTTGACTAAACACTGGCAACACAAATCCTGTGGCCAAACCTGATATCCATAAACATTAAGGTGTATGCAAAATATCCAAAAAATAATCCAAGGTAAAGAGTAAAAAGATAACACAGACAAGCCACTCAGAAAAAAAAACTTGAAGGAAGACCCAATTAAGCTAGAGTTTGCATTGTTTAACACCCTAAACATCCTGTAATGGAGGCCCATGGGATATATGCAAAGATGACTTTTGAACATATCAGTGTTTACGCTACATGGCTTCTGGATGCATGTGACCTCACTTTTTACCTTTAAGTGTTTACTTGTGAATTAAGGCCAAACCCTACCAGTTCTAGACATACCATGCCACGTTTCTCCCTTTTCATCTTTCAGCAAATGCAAAACAAGGCTTGAACCATGCCACTTATCACAGAATGCAAGAGATACTAGTAGCCAGACAGGGACAGTTCTAAATATATTCGTTCCACTGATAGGATAAGTTCACTTATGGCAAACTTCTCACTGTGCCTCCTCTGTGCAGGTTCTGATGACAGACGTCCTCAGCAGGCAGCTAAAAAATGGCCCACGGCTGCTAAGGCTGTAGTTATGGAGGATGATGAGGCTAGAAGATCTTTGTTAGGTTGAGGGTCCTAGGCTATTTCTGTCGGGTAGCTTGGACCCTTTACTGGCAGTAACCTTCTGTGGCTAAAGCATGTGTTTGAGGCTATAGTGGAGAGCATTGGGAAGATACATGATTTGAATGGAGACCATTTTGGAATAAACTGAAAAACTGCTCACCCAGGTGGCCTCAGCAGTTGAGCCACCAAAGCAGAGTGTGGTTCATATTACTGGCTGTACTAGTCCCTCAGCTGGTGATGGAGCATGGTAATGGCCCAGTGGCAGATGTCACACTGCTGCTCATACTCACTCTATCCACAATCTGGTGTATTCTCTTTTTCTTGTGTCTTGCCTCATGTCCAATGTCCAAGCTTTCCCACCACTATGTGTCTGCCCTCTGTTTGTGTCCAGCCCATGTCTCACATCATTATGTATGCATGTGCATGCCTGATTGTATGTGCTGTTCTATATGTGTCTATATCTATCCTTATATTCTGACCTACTCCACATCTTTTATCTCTTTTCCTCTTCCCCTTCCCTGCTGCCTCTGTATAAATAAGAAGGGTGTCCTAGCCCCACAAAAACTGATACCCTGCCTTCACCCAGTGTGTGTAATCCTGTATGTCATGCTTCTGCTTTATGCCTTCTACAATTTTCCTACTTTTTTATACTCCATTTTCTCCCATTTTATGCACCCGACAGATGTCCATGCATGTGGTCAACATAGCACTGCAGTTACAAATAGATTATTACCATATAGCTATATTTGTCCTTCTGTGCTGGCTTGCTGGAGGGTGTGCTAACATATGCAGCATAGTCATATACAACTGTACTCGGACATGCAAATGGCTGGGAAATAATAATTTCAGATCTTTATGCAGTGTGCCATATGACCAATGTATGGATTGTGTCTTGCACTTCTGTGCATGTGACACAACTCAAAATGTCTCTATGACTATAAAGGCATGCTATTTCATAAGTGGAATAAGACATGTTGTGTGTTGAACAGATATTGCCACATACCCAGGCTTGTAATATACTTATCAGCTGGGCTTGTGCTCATAACAGCCTGAATGTATGGCATTATCTCCTAGTGCATGCCAAAGCAAGTGTTATGGCTTACAGAGTGTATTGTACTGTGTGCCTACATTTGTGACTTTTATTACCATCATATTGTACAGTGTGTACCTTAAGCACCTATTAGGCTATTTTTTATGTACTTCTTTTTATAGTTTAATCATCCCAAACTATGTAGTTCATTAATGCAAACCAAACTTTAACTGCTTTATTATGTAGAAAGCATAATGACACATGAAGACAACATTTTTAATTCTATATTATGCTGGGCAGTTTTTTATATAAATATATATATATATATATATATATAAATATATATATATATATATATATATATGGATCTACCTGATAACACCGACAAGCGAAAACACCGACAATGAGATCACTGACACCACAAAACCGAAAGTTCAAAAACATGAAAGTTTACATTCCAGACAAAGCACAATCCCGACAGTCAACAAAACAAAACAAATTCACTGTTCCGAAAACACAGAACACAAGCACACCAAAAACCTTGCAAATCTACACTAAACCTTACATACACAACTATCTATGCACTAACCTTAACCCAAACCCTAACTCTAAGGTCCGTCACTATCGCACACTTACCTTACCCGCACCCTAACCCTAAAGTCTGTCACTATTGCACACTTACCTTACCCGCATCCTAACCCTAAAGTCCGTGACTATCGCACACTTATCTTACCCGCACCCTAAGCCTAAAGTCCGTCAATATCGCACTTACCTTACCTGCACCCTAACCCTAAAGTCTGTCACTATCGCATACTTACACAGTCGCGCTCATTTCGCATGTCAGTATTTTCAGTGTCGGGATTTCAAACTGTTGATTATTTCCATTGTCGGTCTACCGGTATTGGTGATCTCATTGTCGGTGTTTTCACTTGTCGGTCTTATCAGGTAGATATATATATATATATATATATATATATATATATATATATATATATATATAAAATGTGTTGGAATTTCTAGGTTGTTATTTATCATTCAAAGTGTTATTTTACTGATTATTCATATGCTGATTTACATATTGTTACCTTGTGGTTTAATTGGTGGCATACATTAAGTGTCTAGTGGATTCATACTATCATTAACATATCTTTGTGCTGACTTGTAATGTTAATGCTGAGCTTTCTGCATTTCCTTTTCACAAAACATCAGCACACTAAAAATATAATTAAGCAACCTTACTACATCTGAGGTTTAGTGTGTGGTTTTGTGTTTTAACTATTTCCCACACAGTCTTTTGGACTCTCCATCACCAGAACTCTTGAACTGGAAAATGTTCCCTCAGGGGAGTGAATTTCCTCATATTAGCACATATTAGCATGCTCTTTCTTTTGTGTTAACATGCTCATTTCTATTATTGAGTCTATGCTGCTACCTTTTTCATCAATCTGCTAACTTTCCCCACAGATTCTTTGTCTCCATTCCTTTCAATTTACCTGTTATTCCTATTTTTCCCCAACTCTTCACTGCTGTTTGAACTGCTGCTGTTATTGTTGCCATTTTGGGAACTGCATGCACCTTTTTTGTAAGTGAATAAGGTAACACACTGTACTATGTGCAGCACATGAATTGCTCATTTGTAGTTTGCAACATCTCAGTTGTCTTGCACAGGACACGCTGTCCACTGCAGACCCGCCCGGTTCCCAAAGGCTAAGCAAATAAACCAGCATATACTTATTTCAACTGCATTCTGGCAAACTCTTTAAAGAAGTTTCACCCACTTTCCTTGTTTTATTCTCATGGCTAGTATAAGCCAGTTGCTGTGTTGTAATTATTGATACAAAAACATTCCTGTGTCTACAGTATACTTTTATTCAAAATCATATACTGACATTCGGGTATGTGGATCCAAACCATGACCCAATGCTTCAAATAATAATACACAACCATGCAAAACTGAAGTAATTTATATGATTCTAAAGCAAGCAGGGAAAAAACTCTTATCAGTGTCAACAATAAATCCATAAAATTCATGCAACCATACCAGGACTGAGATACCAAGTAAAAGAGCAGGTGGTAAAGTTCTCCTGCCATGCAAAAACACACTGACTTCCTCTTATTGAGAGTAGCACTGTGTTCTTGATTTTGCCTCATATGTTTGCTCTGCCCTTCATAAAATGACTAATTTTATGATAAATCATTGAAGATTACTGTCGGCCACTGATGCCAGACATTGCAGTTTCATTCTTCTTTTTGTTCATGTTGACGCAAGCCGTATTGTTTTTACTATAATTGTTACAATTCACCTATTAAGTGAATTACAATAGTATTTAAAATTGTCACTGATTTTGGGCCTTTGTCCAGAATTCCTGAGTGAAGAAGTTCAGAGTTGTGTTGGTCAGCAGGCCCCATCAGAATAGACAAAACTCATAAAGCTCTGATTCTGTATGCTGAAGTCATCCACCTCCCACAGGCTAAAGTCATCTGGCCCCCATAGGCTGAAGTCATGTACCCCTTCACCAGTGTTCGTCGTTCTATCCAAGTAGCAGAGTTCCAAGTCAGCAGGACTGCTATCTGTGTGCACAGAGAAACAGGGTGTGTGCATATAGGTTATAGTAAAGTTCTCCTACCTTTAATTTAATGGCACTCTTGAGCATTTTATTCACTAGTTAAGCCCAGAAAATAAAGAGCAAAAGTGATATAAGATGCACAGTGTATGGGTTTATATGACTTCACTGAGCTTTCGGAAACTCAAAATTCCAATGGTCAAGACCATATTACTGAGTTTCTGAAAACTCAAAATAAAAAAAAAAATCTACATTTTCACCCCCCCTGCAAATTATAGATACCCACTCTGAGATTGCACTGCACTGGGGAAGACTGTAACTTTCCCTTTGAAGCAGATCTATGTAGATCGGGGTACAGTGGGATCAGGAAATTTACCCTTTTCCTCACTGTAATGTGATCTTGGAGTTAGTATATGTAATTTGCAGGGGGTGTGGGGGAGTGCAGGGGAGCTTGCCCTCCCCATCACAAAAACATAGATGCTTTCTTTTATTTCAAGTTTTTGGAAACTCAATGATATGATCTCGACCATATGAATTTTGATTTTCTGAAAACTTAATGAAGTCATATAAACCCCAGTGTATACAGCCAGAGGTGAATTTAAACTTCACTGCAGATTTATATTCCCATATTCCACCTTTTCTCTGTCTTAATTTGGTCACTCAGCACAGCAGCAGCATTAAAATTGGTATGTAAAAATTATTTAAGAGCTGCTCATTTATGATTGGTTTAGGTAGCCTGCTTTTGTTTTGTTCATTGGCTGGAGCTAAACAAATCAGTAAGTTCCTACCAGAGTAGTAGATACATGAATCTAAAATTTTCAATGCTGACAGAAATTCCAATGCAACTGCATAACTCAAGGTAAAATAAAGAGTGCGTCTTTAAAAAATAATTTATTAGTGGAGCTAAGTAGGGGAATCTACAGCCACCCAGTATGAACCAAAAAAAAAATAATGCTCAGCTTCAGGATGATAGAAGCATGTAAGAACATGCTTTATGGAAATGTAACATGTTGCCAGCACAGAAACTTGAGCATCAGTCTCTTAAAAATAGTTCCTTCCACAGTTTGAATCTCTGGTACCATTTTACCACCTTCTCATCCTCTAATTAGTCAGCTTTGCACACTTTAACAAACACATCTTGCAGGAACTTTGCACACACTAACAAACACATCTTGCAGGTTCTTGGTATTCTCACCTAAAGGACAGCTCCCTGCCACACATTATGAAAGGCCTCCCACTTCCTCATTAAAAAACATGTTGATAAGCTTCTAAGTAGCCCTTTACTAAAGTATAAATACACGGACTACCATCCAACTATGGCTAGTAAACTTCACATAAAAAATGCCATTACACATTACCAGAAAGTTATGAGGGGACTTTAAGCTATTGAGTACCAAAACAAAAAATGACAACAGAGGTCCTTTCTAATCTGACCATTAATCTGGTCAGTGTTTACCACCTGAAGGCAGAGATAAAGAAAATCTCCCTCATTTCATTGAATTAATTCCCAAACATTTGAAACAAATGTCTACCAACAAAAGCAGAAAACACTTTTCATAAACATTTGTAATATAATCTTCATGCTACTATCAAAATATCGGTTAATGTTTTAGTCTGCTGAGTAGATAATGTCTGAACTCCAGAGCTTCTCTTCCTGAGTAGGACTAGAGTATTAAATTCTTAAAGTGATTATCCTCTTTGTTGGGTTTATAACACTTTGTGTTGTGTTTTGTGAGTTTGTGTGCATGTATGCATGTTTTTGTTTGTGTGTGTGTGTGTGTGTGTGTGTGTGTGTATGTATTATTTTTATTTATTTAACATATATATATATATATATATATATATATATATATATATATATATATATATATATATGTACACATTTATATTTATATGTGATTATTTAAGCAAACATTATTGAAATGCAAAGAAATAACTCTGAATCTCTGAATGCCCAAATTTAGGGTTACCAGATGTCACTTTTGTGCAGGACAGTCCCCATTTATAGGTTCATAGGAGGTTACTAGGGTAATGACACTAGGGCCTTTACAAGCCTAGCTATGTAAAAAACCTGTGTACGCTAATCGACCATAGTTAGATGGTCATTGTTAGCAGAGAGATTCTATGATCAGCACCAACTACCCCTGTCCATGAGGGACATAGGTGTCACCCCCAGGTTGAATTTACAGTCATCAATCCAATTTTCAAGGTTGAGCTTAAATAGGGTCATTGAGGAGCTCTGCTTCATGCAAAGTTGGGAGCTTATTCCAGAGGAGTGGCAATCTCTGGGAGATGTATCTGTCTCTCCAATATGTTTTGTTCATGTCACAGGCTAGGTTGAGATAACTGGAGTGAGTGACACTTGTCCTATTTGATTTGGGATGTGCAGCATTTGCATTAGGGCAGAGTCAGAGACTGCAATGCAGGCTAGGTACAGGTTGTCTCTCAGCAGCCTGTACAGAGTACAGTGACAGAGCTTCAATATTTTCATGTAAGTCATGTTTTGGAGGCCCTGGATTCTCTTGGTTAAAAATCTCTGTGGTCTTTCCAGTTGCTGCAGGTGTCTGATGAGATACATACTGAAGGGAGCATTGTACTAAATCAGTGGTCTGATAAGGGTCAAGTACAGCAGAGTTATAACCTCCTTAATCTTGGATGCGATGCCCTTATTTATGAGATGCACAATGTAGAAGGCTTGCCTTACAACTATGGACACATGATGATCGAAATTCAGATTGCTATCAATCTGTATTCCCAAGTCTCACATTACTGGGTTTGAGCGTAGAGGGGTGCTAACTATATCATAATTAGCAGGGGCTACTTCTTTGCCAAAGGGAATAATGAAGCATTTTTTTACATTTAGTTTTAGTCCATCACTTTGACACAAGTCATTTGTTTGGGTCAGCCCCTTCTGTAATATGTTTACATCACTGGGGGACTCAATGGTTGTGCCCAGTTTGCAGTCGTCTGCAAATCTGGCAAGCCACAGGCTCTCTACTTTTTCCTGGACCTCAGAGAAATAGATTCCAACCAGTAGAGGGCCCAACACAGATCCTAGTGGTATACCACTGGTAAATGGCCTACTGGTGGAGGTGGACTCCCCAACTTTGTCAGTGTGCATTCTGTAATGGGCAGTTGTGTCCTGAAAAAAATAAAATAAAAAAATGCCAAATACACTAAGATTTTAGGACAAAAAATATTTCCTAAGTTTTCTTTAATAGTTGTTTAAAACAATTATTTTATATCTGAAACGCCTAGATGTTATACGAAACAGCTTAAACACTGAAAATTCTAGAAGAATAAGTTTTTATTTTGGCAAAAAAAAATGAAGTTGTGCCCCTTGCACTGGCTGTGGGTATGGTTTGTCCTGCCACTTTTGAAATTTGAAAAGGTAGCAACCCCACACAAATTCCCAAATGCACAAAAACCCAATATTACAGATATTGACATAACCAAAGAAAACACCTTCCACAGAAAATACAAAATAAATGTTTTATATAGTAGGCAAACCCACTGAACCTCAATATGGTGACATCATCTCCCCCAGAACTAAATATACCAACTCCATGATCACACCAAGACAAAAAAGTAAAATATCTCCTTGCCAAAAGAATACGCCATCACTGCAAAACAGCTTCACCAGTAAACACTTTCACATCAAAGCTAACTCTAAAACACCAGCACTCATTTATTTATTTATTGGCATTTGTTTACCGAGAAAGTCCACTGGGCCAAAAGAACCCCTTTTTCAGTGGAGGCCTGGGGAGAAAAGCTGGCAAGATAGTGAGTATACTGGTGCATAAACATTTGAAATGGATAGTAAATACAAGCAGTGTTTGAAAAGAGGTACAATAATATGCAAGAGCAACAGAGTTGCAAGGATATACATGTAAACTATGTACAAATATCAATTTAAGTATACATTTTAACACAAGTGACTTGTTGTCATACAATTTTGTGATGAGCAGTTGCATACAGATATATACAATAAAATCAAGCAGTTACAGCCAACATAGTGTAGGGAAGAGTGAAATTAATTTATTGACATAATGCTTAGGGCATAATAGAATGACAGTCAGTATTAGTGGAAGCATAAGGTCAAATGATGGAAGGCATAGGTATCAAGTCCTAGATGGGTGGGCTTTGGAGCAACTGCACTGCCAGAGGTGGAGAGCTGTTGATGCAGTCATTTTTTTAAAGCAGGAGGTATTGCTGATGGCTCTAATAGTTTGGCAATGGAAAAGGAGTAGAGCATGTCACCAGCTGAGAGTTTTGGTTTCTCTATTTGCAGAAGGAGTTGATTTTTGGATCTGGATAGCCAGTTAGGGTGGTAGTGGGATAAGGTGGATGAAAGGGCTGGGCAGTCTGAGGGTTTATAGATAATTTTATGCACTGTGGTTAACTGTAAATAGATTAGGTAATTCGGGAGTTCTAGCCAGTTGAGCTCTTTTAAGGACATGCAGTGGTGTGAAGAGTATTTTTTGTTGGTTGTGAACTTAGCCACCTTGTTGTAGGAAAACTCGAGCTTGGTTTCTAAGGAGGACTGGATGTTGTTAAGGAGAGGAGCTCCATGCAGAAGTGATGGTAGGAGAAGGGTTGTGGCTAGAGTACGCATAGTAGAGCTGTTGAGAGAATGTTCGTGCCTGTAGAGGTTGCCTAGTTTTTATTTTTTTTAATAGAATAGCATGCTGTATGTGGAGGTTGACTGTCAGGTTTTCATCAAGAATAACACCTAGTAGCTTAGTATGGGTCACAACCTCTATGGTGGTATTATTTTGAGAGAGGATGGTGAAGTCTGTTTTATTAACAGAGAGATTTTTCTTAGGAGTAAATACTGCCAATATGGTTTTATTAGGGTTTAATGCTAGATGACTATTGCCCATCCATTTTCAGTGGCAGTAAAGGTGTTCTGAGTTGTTGGGTAAAGTTCATCCCAACACACAAACTTTCTCACCAGCCTGCAGTCACATGGAATTAATACCACATGCAGATTCGAACTTAAGAGAGTGAATAATACGTGTAGCTGGAATTTTGTGCCTTTGGTAAAACAATTGATATTCTCATTATTTGGCATCATACTATCTACACACACATATATGTGTGTATCTGTATACTTATACTATAGATTATATATTTTATATATAGGCCTATATATAGTTATGGGTGTATGTCCATTTATTGCAAAGTCAAAACGTTGAACAGCTAGTGATCAAGTACAAATGCTTCATCACCTACCTATTATAAAAAAACAAGAAAAGAGGGGAAAGCCTCCTGCACCCCCACAGCCCCTGCTAATTATATGTATGAACTTTGAGACTTCACTACAAAGGAGAAAAGGCTAATTCTCCGATCTCCACTGTACCACAATTTCACATAGTTATAAAATGCCTGTATGTACAATCAGCTGATTTTGACTAGATATAGTGGCTTTTTTCCTTGGTAAATGAAAAAGTTTGCCCAAAGGAATGTAAATTTATGTACGTATGTGTGTATGTATGTATGTATCTATCTAGAGTGGATATAAAAAGTGTACACACCCCTGTTAAAATGCCAGGTTTTTGTGATATAAAAACATTAGACCACAATAAATAATTTCAAAACTTTTCCCACCTTTAATGTGACCTATAACCTGGGCAGGTCAATTGATAAACAAACAAATCTGTTAGGGGAAAAATATAAAAAATAAAAAATGTACAATAAGTTGGTTGCATAAATGCAGACCCTTAGACTAATACTTTGTTGAAGCACCTTTTGATTTAATTACAGCATTCAGTTTTCTTGGGTAGAAGTCTGTCAGCATGGCACATCTTGACTTGGCAATATTTGCCCACTCTTCCTTGCAAAAGTGCTCCAAATCTGTCAGATTGTGAGGGAAGCTCTTGTGCACAGCCCTCTTCAGATCACCCTACAGATTTTCTATTGGATTTAGGTCTAGGCTCTGGCTGGGCCATTCCAAAACTTTAATTTTCTTCTGATGAAGCTATTCTTTTGTTGATTTGGATGTATGCTGGGGGTCATTGTTGTGTTGAAAGGTGAAATTCCTGTTCATCTTCAGCTTTCTAGCAGATGCCTGAAGGTTTTGGCCCAAAAGTGACTGGTATCTGGAACTGTTCATAATTCCCTCTACCTTAACTAAAGCCCCAGTTTCAGCTGAAGAAAAGCAACCCCAAAGCCTGATACTGCCACCACCATGCTTCACTGTGAAGATGGTGTTCTTTTGGGGATGTGAAGTGTTGTTTTTGGAATTGTGGCCAAAAAGTTCAACCTTGGTCTTATCAGACCATAACATATTTTCCCACATGCTTTTTGGAGACTTGATGTATTATTTTGACAATTTTAGCCGGTCCTGTATGTTTTTCTGTGAAAGAAAAGGCTTCCATCTTGCAACCCTTCTCCATAGGCCAGACATATGGAAAATACGGGAGATTGTTGTCACATGTAGTACACAAAAAGTACTTGCCAGAAATTCCTGCAACGCCTTCAGTGTTGCTGTCGGCCTCTTGGCAGCCTCTCTGACCAGTTTTTGTCTTGTCTTTTCATCAATTCTGGAGGGACATCCAGTTCTTTGAACATCACTGTTGTCCCATATTTTCTCCACTTTTTGATGGTTGTCTTCACTGTGTTCCATGGTATATCCAATGATGTGGAAATTTTTTTGACACCCTTCTCCTGATGTTTTGTAAGCTCTCTGCGAACCATGGCTTTTGCTGTAGCAGGCAACTGAGTAAATGTCATGAAAATCCTACTAAGGCAGCTGAACTTTATTTGGGGTTAATCAGAGTCTCTTTAATTGATGGCAGGCGTGTACCCAAGAAGACTGAATGCTGTAATTAAAGCAAAAGGTGCTTCAACAAAGCATTATTTTAAGGGTGTGCACACTTACGAAAGCAGCTTATTGTACATTTTTTATTTTTTTATACTTTTTCCCCTAACAGATTTGTTTGTTTTTCAATTGTACAGGTTATAGGTCACATTAAAGGTGGGAAAAGTTTTAAATGATTTATTGTGGCCTCATTTTTTTATATCACAAAAACCTACCACTTTAACAGGGGTGTGTACACTTTTTATTTCAATTGCATCTATCTATCTATCTATCTATCTATCTATCTATCTATCTATCTATCTATCTATCTATCTGTCTGTCTGTCTGTCTATCTATCTATCTATCTATCTATCTATCTATCTATCTATCTATCTATCTATCTATCTATCTACCTAGACACACACACACCCACACACACACCCACACACACACACACACACACACACACACACACACACACACACACACACACACACACACAGATATAAATATGTGTGTGTGTGTGTGTGTGTGTGTGTGTGTGAGGGTGTGTAGCTGTGGTGTTATATGTTTAATTCACAAACCATTTTATCAAACATGATGAATCAAAGCACTGAATTTGAGAACATTGAATAAACATCAGAACACTAGGCACAACCCCCAGAATTTATAAGTTTAAATATACCAAAACAGAGATCCCACAGCAGTCATAAAAACAATAAACATCAATATCTCTCAACCTCTTACTTTAAGAAATCTGGACAAGGCCTAAAATAATGCTGGGATAAAGACCCAAAAACAGGGACACATTTTAAATATTGCTTTTATAAATTTAGAAAGTTACTAATTTTGTGTTAGCAAGCATTTTCTGAAGGGTATGAAGTCTGACACTCAGATGTCAGCCATTATTTAATGATTTTAATCCACTGTGATTTGCCAGAAAATCTCACATTTTTATGAGGAACAAAACAAAAATATGATTAAAAAATCTAGACATTCTGCAAAAATCTGGACAGTTGAGAGGTATGTAAACACCATTACTGAATTATGATCTTCCAAAACACAGATGGCACTATATCACAATCTTGTAGCATTCACTAATCGTTAAACAGCAGAAAAACACATTGCAAGGACAAGCACCCCCTATCTGGGAGGCTATACTTTTCACACTCTTGGAACTTTAAATATGTTAACTTCGGGATCAAACAACAGTGGAGAAAAGAGTATCCCCGTCACTCTCATTATCCTGCAATCGCCAAATATTTTAATACACATTTCAACAAAACAGTAGTATAATCAAGCAACACATTGGATACCTGCTTCAGTGAAAGCAACAACTGAAAAATTCAATGTCTCTGATATTTATTTATTGGTATATGACTACAGGGAAAGTCCGACTGGGTAGAAGCCCATTTTCAGCAGAGGCCCAAAATTATTACAAAACATTTTAAGTACAATAATTTCACAGTCTTCAAAAATAAAACAAAAACATCTGCCATTTAATTAACTATAATAAATTAGACATAATGTAAAAACATTGGTTAAGAATAGATACAAGATATATGACAATCATTTAATATTTGAAGAAAGTTAGGACGGTTTGTAGAGAAATTAAAGGTAAGTTAGTCTAATACAAATAGGAAATGCAATATGAAGTGAGGGAAAAGCAGACTTATGGTACATTTATAGAGAAAGTCCGGGAAGAGAATTAAATAGTCGTAAAGAAGTAAGAGAAGAAGGGAGAGTGAGGAGATATGAGGAATGAAACGGTACTTGTTCACATTTAAGGATATAGTTTATCCTAGTTTTGAGAAAGAACAGAGCCAGATTTTAGCTAGGAAGTCTTTCAGTGTGGTTTTGAAAGATGGGATGGAGGGGTATAGACCCGATTGATACAGGTAAGGAGTTGCAGGCTTTAGCAACCTTGTACAAGTACAGACAACCTTGTACAAGTACAGATTTGCTAGGTTTGTAGACAGGAGTTTTTGGTCATTGGATTGCAGTGACCAACTGGGAACATACCTGTATAGAATGTTTTTTAGTGCTGGACAGGCAGATGGATGCTGGATAATTTTATAAGTGGTAAGAAGTTGTGTATATGTTAGTTGATGTGGCAGTTCTAACCACTTTAGGCTTATACGGTGGTGGCTTCTGAAACAGGTATGTGTTGCAGATTTAGCAACTTTGTTATAGAATTGTTCAAGTTTTAACTTTTGTGAAGGCTGGAGGTTAGTAAGGATGGGCAGGTAGGTTTTGAATTGCCGAAGGGTGGTCTGAGAGAGAGAGAGAGAGAGAGAGAGAGAGAGAGAGAGAGAGAGACCTAGTGAGGACATTTGAAGTAGAAGCTTGCTGTGACAGATTGTGTCTAAAGCTTTAGACATGCCAAGAAATAAGGAGTATTCCATTATCTCTAGCTTTATTAACATTATCTATATATATCTTAGAAGGGCAGTGCTAGTGTTATGGAAAGGACAGAAGCCATGTTGTTTAGGTGATAGGAGTTCTTCCTGCAGGAGCTAGTCTAGCAATTGTTTTTGAATATATTTTCAAGCATTTTTGGTGAGAGGAGATACGATTGCTATAGGTCTAAAGTTATTACTGTCTGTTGAATTTCCTCCTTTGAGCAGAGAGATA
>NC_056743.1:497615502-497718002 GCF_019279795.1 Protopterus annectens | reverse complement strand
CCCAGTTGGGCTCTTTCATCCTCTCTAGTTTTTTTTTCAACTATCTGTCTTACTGGATCTTGATGCCATACCTTTGTTTATAAGGTGCACAACATAGAATGATTTTCTATCTACTGTAGACACATGGTGGTCAAAGACTAGATTACTGTCTATATGTGTCCTCAAGTCCCTGACTACTGCCTTAACTCTTAGGTGTCTGTTGTCATTATGATAGTTTCCAGGTGTGGGTGAATTCCTGAAGAATACTATTATGCATTTCTTGACATTTAGTTTTACTTCATGGCTTTGGCACCAGTTTGTCTGTGTCAGTCCTTCCTCGAGAACATTTGTGTCAGAGGGCAATTAAAGGACAGCTCCTAATTTACAATCACCGGTAAATTTAGTCAGACAGAGGGCATTATCATTGGATTTGACTTCAGAGAAGTAAATGCCAAGAAGGAGCAGTCCCAGGACCGATCTCTGAGGGACTCCACTTGTGGCTGGCTTCTTTGTTGGGGTACACTCCCCAATTCTAACTTCCTGAGTCCTGCCTGTGAGCCAGCTGGCTATCTACCAGGTGGCAAAAGGTCTCCAGTAAGGCTCCCCACTGGTACAGCTGTAGGGTTAGGTGCTCAGCTGAGTGTCCAAGCCAATTCCTCCAGCACCATGTGAAACCATTGTTTTGTGTCCCTGCCCAAAGTAGCTGACACACACACACTCTTAGAGATTTAGTTTTTCCACACAACCCCCCCCCCCCCACACACACACACCTGGGAAATACTGGCACATATTAACCTCTCTACCAACTTTGCCCAGACTATAAGGTAGATTCACTGCCACCAGTCAGTTACTATAAGATTCTTAAAAGGGTATCCAGTTATGCTGAGTGAAGTTAATATTAATACAAATTGTAATGTTGACCAAACAGCAAGGCTTTTAGGAGTGGACAGAGTTATCACCAAATAAATATGTGCAAATACTCTCAAAGCTTAAATATTTTCTAAAAAGGACCAGCCACAATGAAAAGTTTAAATTTGTTTAATAATAAATAAAAGAACAAGATAATACTAATTATATATTTATAGTAAACCACAACGTTCAAATCACAGGAAACATTGAAATTAACATTGATAGATAGACTCTACAAATAAAGAAAAACAGTCTTTAAATTAATAATAAATAAAAGAACAAGCGACTACAAATATATATTTACAGTAAACCACAAAGTTCAAATCACAGGAAACGTTGAAAATAACATTGATGGGTAGACTCTACAAATAAAGAAAAACAGTCTTTAAATTAAGCTCAATTATATTCCTGACTGCATCAAGGAGAATTACTATTCCCTAATAACTTATTTGATAGAGGAAGGCACAATGAAATACGTGAGCAGTCTTTCTAGTCAGGTTCCCCAAAACTGAATACTCAATACTTAGAGATTACTCCCTGTAAAATATAACATCCAATATGGTTTGCAGAATGACGTCATCTCATCCTCTGGCTCTAGGTTCTCACAGTATCCCCCTTTCTCATAGCATAGATGGCTACAATGCACATCTAAATGTTTATGGCAGTGCCTGGGGCTTCCCCCCTTTTTACTGAGCTAATGAACAAAGGCTTCTTCCAGACCCATCTTCTCTTGTCCTATTCAGCACTGTGGGTTGATGTTTTAATGGTTTAACAGCTCATTTACATTCCACTTATTTTTCTTAATGTAAGCTAGCTGGTTAATCTTTGCTGTCCCAGTATCCTCTATTAAAACATAAACATTTAATTCAGTTACATGTATATTTCTTTTCATTCCAGCAGGGTGCACTGTTGATACATTTTAACACAAGTGAACCTCACAAATACATTTTTAACACAAGCATCTCTACAAATCATTTACAAAATTCCAGCTAACTCTGCTGGCACAAGTCATGCATCCACTGCCTTACTTCTCATGGCATGGCTGCCAGTACCTCCTATGGTCACCCCATCATCCTTTCACAATATTTCTTTTCAACCAATAAGGATGCATGCTTGAAAAATCCAAATAACTATTACTTGTAATGGATTTATAATTAATCATTGTCCTCAATTGACCATGCTCTGTAATCAATAGCAAATCTATATAACTAATCTAGGGCAAATCATAACTCATAATAAATTAAAAAAAACTCATTAATACTATTCATATAAAATAAAAATTCATTTAGTTTCTCATTTGTCCCTAACAGGATAATAAATATATCATCAATAAACTGCTTATATAATTGTATAACTATCATTAATTAAGAATTAAAATGATTAATTTATTCCCATTTTCTCACAAATACATTCATGTGTCTGGGCCATCACTGCCCACATTTTTTTGTCTGAATAAATTAATAACAAAAATAACAAAATTATATGTCAATATCACATCCAGAAATTTCAATTAAAATTCTAATATCTGAGTGGGTTAAATCTGCAGAGTTATGGAACATACTTCCGAGCATTTCAAACCCTAAATATTTTGATATGACAAAATGCATTAATTGAACATCAATTGTAACCAGAAAAATTAGTGTCCCATATTTGAACACTTCAAATACAGCCAAGTAAATTAGATGAGTGTTTCTACATAAATAGCAAGTGTTTCTGTTTTAGAACCCTTAGTAGCCACTACTGGCGTTATAGGAGAGGTGTATAACTGTTTATGAATCTTCAGAAGAGCAAAAGTGAAATATGCTTTTGTATTTTTGACATGAAAATAATTTATCAGAAGTTCAACCGTTAAATCTTCTATAAAGCATGCATAAATGAACAAATCAATTAATCTAAATTTATTTTTTCACATCAAAACTATTAACTTCTTTATAATCATTATCATTAAACAATAAACCATACATTTTTGCTTTGTTGTCTTTCACATTCATTACCACTAAAGCCACCATCATCTTTTAATATTTTAATCTCAGTATTAGAACAGTTTATCCAGTGCATTATTCTCAATCTTATTTAAAATATAATAGCATCTCTTTGAAGAATTTTTAAAAACTTTCCCGATTTCGTTCTCACAGGCATTTAAATATGCTGCTAAATGTAGTAATGATGGGGGATTATACAAACTAAACTTTTTAAATATATCCTAAGTATTCAGAGAACTCTGCTTATCTTGTGCTTGTACAAACATTTTGATGTTCAGTTTTCACACATACTCATGCAGATTGTTAATAACAGATGCAAGTTGGCCTTTCCAGACTGGTATAAACATTAATCCCATACCAAACAACCTCATTTCAGCATCAGATAATATATAATTTGCAATATTTACAATTCTAAAAATGTTTTTTTTGTTTCATTATCCGTTTTATTTGTGCGCGTTATTGCACTGTTTCTAAGTCTAGTTGAATGAATGCTATTGCTTCAGTGGTAATGTAGCTACTTCCACCCAAGTCCTTATTTCTTCTGTCATTATTGAAACACTTCTTATCACTTGATTGTTCCAGTTGTTAGTGTGCACACTGTAATCCCTCTTCTTTTGCTGCTAATAATATGTTTGTGAAAATCCCTGATTATGTTGTGCATATTTTGGAGATTTTATTGGACACCCTGGTTTGCGTAAGAAGTGCTACTGCTCTTGCTTTTTCCATTCTCTTTCTGTCTCATTCACATCACTCTCAGCCCCATTTGTGTTGCCGGAAGGATTATTCCCTGAATCATATTGCTGTAAACCATATTTATTGCTCATATTATAATCATTGCAGTCACACTGAATTGTCTTTAATGTCCTTAATGTTTTTGGACATCATTCATTTTTATAACTTTCTCCTGTATATTTCAAATCTTGGCATCAAAATTAACTTAAGAAACTCTACATTTTAAATCTGTATAGACTGCATAGATGCTATTATATAAAATCTGCATTTCTTGTTTATTATAACAAATCGACAATTTCCGATACACAAAACCTGTTTTCAAGTTTAAATTCTTCCATCCATCCATGAGTGACTATGTATATTCATTCCCTGATTAATTTCATCAAACACAAACCTCATAGCATATTGTTTAAGCAGGGCATGCAGTTGAGAAAGTAATGTATCCAACTGAAGTCTTTTTAACTTCAATAAGTCTTCCCCAAACAATGGATGTAAATCACTGAGTGAAGATATATTTCCCCTTATTGAATTTTCCTGATTAACAAAACACGGATTACCCAGTGTTGCTAGTACTCTTGGTAAAACACTATCCATAACAGAGCCCTTAGCAATATTATTGATAATATATCATTTCTACATATTAATAGGGGGGATTATTTCTTCTGCATCAATCACCTTAAAAAAAATGGCCCAGCTGAATTCTCCATTAATGTTAATCATGAAGGAACAACCAAGAATTGGCCCTTGCTAGACTTCAAGGAAGAATTCTACAAATTTTGTGATGCACTAGGAGTTGGCATATTATAGACCAAAAACTCTCATAAAGCAAATCAAAGTGAAGTTTAACAAATTGCAAATATCAGCTATAAGCTCTCCCTCAAAATGGCAAGTCCATGCTATAACAATTTATTCCACAAAGTTATACAATTAGCAGTTTTGTCCACTCAGGACTTCATAGACACTCTTCTCTTACTTAAAACTACTCTTTATACAAAAATATAAATAAATAAACAATTTAAATAAATAAATAAAAATAAATAATCTAATTACGGTTCCTTATTAGAAAACCAAAGATGCATTATTTCTAATGCATCTTGGTCGAACTCAAAAGACAGAAACGGCAAAAGATCGAAGAGGCTTTTAAGCAAATTCTTTCCCTGGGAAAGAATTTGCTTGGCCACTTCATTACTTTGTCGTTTTTGGCACTGTAGTGCGGACTCAGAGTTGGTATATTTAAGTGGGGGGGTTTATGGGGGGTGCAGCTCCTACATCGGGGGGTTTGTGGGGTGAAGCCCCCCACTTAATATAATGTTTAAAGTGTTTCATTTATTATTTCTTTGTTGCTGGAACAGCTATTTTTTCCCTAGGAAAAAAAACGCTGTTCTGACAGTTCAAAAATGTAAGCTTTTGCTTACATAGGGTCGATTAATCACCGTTCATTTTTTTAAGCATTCGGTGATCTAATATAGACACTGATACACATCTTGTCACATGTCAGCAATCTCTCTTCACATGGTATTAAACTACTTACATGGTCAATTAAGATTAATACTGTTTTAAAGGCCTTCTTTTTAAAACAATTTTAAAATTCTCCATATCATTTAACAGCAACATCACACAAACATTTAATCGCACCTGTCATATCTATTCTCTCCAGTCTGACTCCTCTTCAGTTTCATTCTCTCCATAAATAAGTGTTACTATTTCTAGAACACAAAATTTAAAATTACTAAACTACATTTGTTAGCATGTTTCACTAAAGTATTTAATTCTTCGTTCTTTCTTATTTCCTAAATATGATTTCATGTCTGTCAGAAGTACATGCCTGGGGAAAGTTTTCAGAATTCCTAAAATCCACAAGGATACTGTTAACCCTCCTTTCCATTTGATAGTCTCTAACATAAGAACTAAGATGGAAAAAAATTCTGAATTTGTGGATGTGGTTCTCATCCCAGTTGTACACGGGACTATGTTTTATCTAAGAGACTCATGGACTTTTTTGAATGAATTGTAAAGGCTTCCTGTTCCAAATGGTGACTGCTTTCACGTGACCCTTGATGTAGTGGTTCATTATTCAAATATTCCCCACTTTGAAGGTCTTCAACTTACCAATAAATTCTTGCTGGAATACTCAGGGCTAAACTGCAGTAAAATTTATATTATTTTTGAGCTAATTTCAGTTGTTCTACATAATAATTTCTTCCACTACAACGGTTGCATTTTCCAGCAACAGAGAGGGGTAGCTATGGGGGCTAAAATGGCACCAGCGTATGCCAATTTTGTCTTAAGTGCTTCTTAACTCTCTTCCTTTTTCTAGGTTTTCAGCACATACTTTTTTACCGCCACTATATTGATGATTTATTTTTTGTTTGGAGTGACAGTTTGTGTCAGCTAAACTCTTTTTTTAACTGATTTATCTGGTAGCTTCATTTTCCTATCCTTCATAGTTTCTTATATGGGTCACAGAGTTCAGTTTTTGGATGTAGATATTCGGTTTGATCTGATTACCAAGTCTTTTAGCCCTAACATTTTGCAAAAAGACCTACAGCAATAACTATAAGGACTACATTAGCCAGCATCCACATTTTATGAAAGCTAATGTCGTCAGATGACAGTTCATCAATCAGCAAGGACTCCATCTTCTTGGATGAATGTGCCTTTTTGACAGGGCTTAAGGATACAAACTGTCCTCTAGACTTGTTGGCTCTTAATAGCAAAGAGGTTTGCCTGGATAGGTCAAGCAAATTCCCCCGATACTTAAGTCTGGTCTGCAGGTCAGCACTGACAATTCCACGGATACAAACCACGCACTGAGCTTCCTTCTCCCTATCTGCAGAGACATGTATGTTATTAAACAGATACTGCACAACAACTGGAACATTATCACCAGTAATAAGGAGCTCTAATACTTTGGGTTCCCAGCCCACTTTTTTTTATATAAAACAGAACTCTCTGCATTGCTTTTTTAGGTTGGGACCCTCCATTTTTTGCACTATAGAACTCTTTACAATTTTCCCAGCCAGCAGGTTGCTTCCCCTGTGGTGAGTGTGTGGCTTGCCCCTACATTCTCCAAGGTGATCGATACACATTCAAGCATAACAATTTTTCTGTGAAATGTAAAAACAAATTTAATTGCAAGAGTGCTTCATTGGTTTATGTTCATAAATATGTTTATATAATGACGTAAATGTTTTCACAATATAAAAAGCTGAACATTTTGTGCACATCAATATTAATTACATTTCTGACTGACGTACAAAATACCTAGTATCCCATATGACTTGCATATAATTAGTATTTCAGCGATCTCTGTTAACATAAAATGATAGCAGTTACAACGTTCACATATTTCCATCCTTTCATTTATCACTTTACTGTTCTTACTCTATGTAATATTTTTTTTATTGTCCTCCCCTCATATTTCTTCATAATTATACTGTCTGTACCACAAAATGCTGTATCAGTGTTCCACTTATTGCACATAATATTTTTTATAGCTCACATATCCAAGGAATTCATTAGCTTTATAAAGACACTTTTGTCTTATATTATTTAGTTTACATGTACTGCTGCAATACCGGACATATAAGGCTGATATTTATTATCCCTTTCTCTTTTCACATATTCCAGTTATTGTTTATTAAACTCTTTGGATAACCCCTCTTATACGGGACACAGGGAATACAGTCTGGTGAAGTCCTGAGTAGGCGAATGTGCTAAGTATGCAACTTTGCAGAATAAATTGTTATAGTGTGGACTTATTTTTGGGAGCTCTACATATTTCCATGAACTCTTGTGCTTTCACAACAGTCAACCTCCTGGTCTTCAGCCGAGTCCCTGTTGATCGTAGAACCTTCTTTGTCCACTTCTTGCTGATGATTGTCGTCACCAATGATTTATGATGTGGGCTAATAGTATCACTGGGAATGGCTTGCAGTCTCTGATTCTACCCCATTGCCCTTACCTTACCAAAGAGGAAGTCTAACTGAATTGTATTTTGGCCACACTTGTATGTGATCTCCTGAGTGCCTCTCTAGTTGAGCCATGCGTTGGTCACCAACAAGCCATTTACCAGACAGAAGTCTAGAATGGTCGCTCCTTTATTCCTGTTACCCCACTTGTGCGGACTGAGGCAATCCTTAAATCTCATTCTGATGTCATGATGTGATCATTCAGGTTCTCCATTATCAACAACACCTCTTGCTGTCCTGCTTTACCTATTTGGTCATGCAGCTGTTGTCTGAATGCACTCTTTTTCTTTCTATCAAAGCTCTGCTGTGGGTGACAGGCTGAGATTACTCTCTGTCTTTACACTGGGATCGGATTGCCATGTGTCTGCCACTAACTCTGATGACATTCCACACTATCTTTAGAAGACTCTCCCTTGCCACATTTCCCACACCATTTCTAGACTGTTTCCCCCTGAGTAGTAGACTCTGTATCCCAAGTCAAGTAGTTTGGGTGCACCACCCTTCCACCTTGTCTTCTAGATACACAGGATGTCCAGTTTCCTCTTCACAATCATGTCACCCTTTACCATGCTGCATCCTGTCAATAAAGCTACAGTAGGTGTAGCAATCCTTAGTTCATATTTGGCAGGTTGTTTGGTTTTACATCAACTGAACTATCCCATGTAGTCTAAGCTGGGCAGTTCAACACCAGCCCCCAATAGCTTTTTGACCCTTGGCTGCTGAGCTGTACAGCAAGTACACACTAAAGAAGCACATAGGCCCCCTCCAGCCATTAGTATGGGTCCCTGGTATAGGTCGGAATAGGCCTGGTCCTCAACCCACTTATCACTGCCAAGTAAACATACTCATTTTTTTTTGGAGACATTACTTAACATAACCAATCAGCACTCATTCTGTTATCTGTTTTCTACTATCTAGAGGATACTGCACACCACTGTTGGTACCTAAAGTGATTGATCTATACAAATAAAAATGCATACAACAGTATACAAAACATATTACTTGCTTAGCAAAGTTTCTCAAACTCCACTTTGTTGAGATCTAACTTTGTTTAAATGTATCTTACAATGAACTGTAAAAGGTATACCTAATACATGTGTATTCTATATTTTGCTGTATACTAAAATCAGGGCTGCAGCACATCTGCTGGATCAGCTCAGTCTCACAGTTAGAAACATAAATAAATATATTTTTTGGTACTTTAAGCCTTTAATTATGGAAATGATGACCAATTTGTTTTTGGGCTTTTCCTGTGAGCTGTGATTTAACCATGTGTCATGTTCTTGTCCAGGCTGCTTGAACTGGTGGATATTTTATACTCAGTATCTCAGTAGCTCATGCCATACAGTGGGTATGTCAGAATTACTGGTGTGTTTATTAGCAGTACTGCTACTCATTTCCATCTGTAGCCACTTCTGAACTGCACAATGCACTGCTGAATGCCTAAGTCACTGCTGAACTGTACAATGCACTGCTGAATGCCTAAGTCACTGGCAAACTGTACAATGCACTGCTGAATGCCTAAGTCACTGCCGAACTGTTCAATTTACTGCTGAATGCCTAAGTCACTGCCGAACTGTACAATGCACTGCTGAATGCCTAAGTCACTGCCGAACTGTACAATGCACTGCTGAATGCCTAAGTCACTGCCGAACTGTTCAATGTACTGCTGAATGCCTAAGTCACTGCCAAACTGTACAATGCAATGCTGAATGCCTAAGTCACTGCTGAACTGTACAATGCACTGCTGAATGCCTAAGTCACTGCTGAACTGTTCAATGTACTGCTGAATGCCTAAGTCACTGCCGAACTGTACAATGCACTGCTGAATGCCTAAGTCACTGCTGAACTGTACAATGCACTGCTGAATGCCTAAGTCACTGCTGAACTGTACAATGCACTGCTGAATGCCTAAGTCACTGCTGAACTGTACAATGCACTGCTGAATGCCTAAGTCACTGCTGAACTGTTCAATGTACTGCTGAATGCCTAAGTCACTGTCGAACTGTACAATGCACTGCTGAATGCCTAAGTCACTGCCAAACTGTACAATGTACTGCTGAATGCCTAAGTCACTGCTGAACTGTACAATGCAATGCTGAATGCCTAAGTCACTGCTGAACTGTACAATGCACTGCTGAATGCCTAAGTCACTGCCAAACTGTACAATGTACTGCTGAATGCCTAAGTCACTGCTGAACTGTACAATGCAATGCTGAATGCCTAAGTCACTGCTGAACTGTACAATGCAATGCTGAATGTCTAAGTCACTGCCGAACTGTACAATGCAATGCTGAATGCCTAAGTCACTGCTGAACTGTACAATGCACTGCTGAATGCCTAAGTCACTGCTGAACTGTACAATGCACTGCTGAATGCCTAAGTCACTGCCGAACTGTTCAATGTACTGCTGAATGCCTAAGTCACTGCTGAAGTGTACATTGTACTGCTGAATGCCTAAGTCGCTATGGAACTATACAATGCACTGCTGAATGCCTAAGTCACTGCCGAACTGCACAATGCACTGCTGAATGCCTAAGTCACTGTCGAACTGTTCAATGTACTGCTGAATGCCTAAGTCAGTGCCGAACTGTTCAATGTACTGCTGAATGCCTAAGTCACTGCCGAACTGTACAATGCAATGCTGAATGCCTAAGTCACTGCTGAAGTGTACATTGCACTGCTGAATGCCTAAGTCACTGCCAAACTGTACAATGCACTGCTGAATGCCTAAGTCACTGCCATCCTACACATTTTTATCGAAAGAAGGTCAGCTGTGCTGGTCTTTCTCTACAGCTATTGCCTATTCTGAGTCAGTTGTCTTAACCTCTCTCCTATCACAATGTGCTTTTGTATTTTTAATCCCTGAATGTATGACTATATGGCTTGTAGCCTTGCTATCGAATGATTTAATGTCTTCCCAACTGAATCACATTACCTTTTTCCACTATGGTTATTGTTTAACTATTATGACCCATCAGAATGTCAAGCCACCTGCAAAGGGAAATATCTAGCATCTGACTTTTAAGTATTATTTATTAAAAAAAAAACTCTCAAAACAATTGTCACTGAGTCTGAAAAAGAAGAAACCCCAGTATTCAATAAAGCCTACACTAAGTGTACACTGTTCTGAGTGAACAGATAACACAGACATAACTCACACCTTCTTCCTCCTACACTAAGTGTACACTGTTCTGAGTGAACAGATAACACAGACATAACTCGCACCTTCTTCCTCCTAATTTTAGTTTTCCTACTGATATTCTTGCAGCTTTAAATATTGACAGGGATTCATAAAGGTTAATACAAAGTGTAGACTACAGGTACACTTAGTGTAGTCTTTCTGAGTGACAGAAAGTACAAAAAAGTAGCAGGGATGATCTTGAATACTTACTGTGTACATTTAGTATACACTTAGTGCAGGCATTATTGAATCTAGCCCAAAGTCAGTTTCATCATATAAATCTTCTCTGAAGTATGAATGCCTTTTCACCACTCTCAGTGGATAACATTATTTTAAGTTTTGATTCACCAGACTGCCATTACAGTACCTTCTATATTGATATGATTTTATTTTAAAGCCATGGCTCTTTCTTCCCATACAACATAGTAAGGACACTGATATTGTATTGTTTTGCTTGCCCGTTGATATACATTGGAAGTTCTTTGAATTACTGTTTTCACTGTGTCTGTTAAGACTGAGCATATCATATATATTTTTAGCTTATTTATTTATAATGTGTTAGATTAGTAACTTACTTATAAAACATGTCTTATTTTATGCATTCCCTGGGTAGAGATTACAAAAAAATGCAGTCAGTCAATGGAAGACAGATACAAGTAATATAAAATAGATAGTATAATCACACATAATATGTAATCATACATAATATATCATTTTTTGCTTAATATAACTTCTCCCAACTACTCACAAACTCTGTTTAACATCCCTCACTCGACTCAACTACCCAATCATTCTTATTTAGATAACGCACAACTGGAATTATAACACAGGCACCTCACTTTCTAAATGCTATTTGTCTTCATTTATTGTAAATAGTGTACTTTAGAACTGTATATACACTATTACATTTTTCATTAGCTGACGATGATATTTTACAGATTTGAATTTTCATTATAATCTTGGTGTCTTGCTGTGAGCAGCAGAGGTAAACAGCTCAAATTTATCTGTCTTATATATAATGCTACAATAAATGCAGCACAAAATATCTGTAAAACATACATGCTTTCCAGTACAGAAAAATAAATATATTCCATTCAGCTGAGGTGACATCATTTAAATTCAGTTTGCAAGTGCATGCCTCTTTGATATAACTTTTGTGTGGAGGAATAGGGAAGTTAACATAATGTTTTTAGGAGAGAGAGTTATGGAGTTAGAGATAAATGGAGAAGAGTTGAGGAATGGAAAAAGAGGATGCGTGTGAATCTTTCACAAGTAATTGTGGAATGACTTTAAGTATATGTCTCTGCGATGAGATATGAACCAGACATCATTATAACATTTTCCTAAGGGAGGGTAAAAATAATTCCTAAAGTTTAGGTCTGAAGATAAGAAAGAGTGGTCAGTGGAGTGTATTATTTGTTTGCCTATGAGTGATGGTATTCTTCATTTGGGATGTGAAGTGATATTTCATACATTGGGTTAAACTGCTGGTGAGAATGGGAATACTTTGTGATTGGTTAACTCCTTTGTTTTTTATTATTAGTAAGCATGTTAAGATACATTTACAGTAGTTTTGAATGTTCTGATATAAGTAGTTACAAAATTATTTGATTTTGTTTAATCTCAGAATTGTAGTGCCGCTGTCACGCAATGTCATAGGAGGAGGTGCCAACTGACCTAGTTCTTATTTTATATTTTTATTGCATTTAAATAATAAAAGATGCAAACATTAATAGAAGAAATCAAGTATGTACAAAAGTGTCTACATCAGTCATTACTACATATAGTTCCAACTTCCATTCCATGAAAAATGCTTTGATCATAGAACATAAATTAATACTTATCTAATAAAGAGCTTAGAAGTTATTTTGTCTTCATCTTAATTGTAGATAATTATTTTTGGTATGGAAAAGTGGTACTGGTTATAAATTCTGTAAATAAAGGTGTAGACTCATTGTTCTAAATCTTTGTAATTAACATTCAAGATATGGTTAATCTTCTTCTTCTTTCGGCTTTTCCCAGTTAGGGGTCGCCACAGCAGAACACCTGTCCGCTCATGATTGGCAGTGGAGTTTTATGGTGTCGAGTTGCCAGCCTGGTGCCCAACCTTCCACAGAAGGCACATACACACTAATACCTAGGGCCAATTTAGAGTGTCCAATCCACCTACAGCATGTCTTTGGGATGTGGGAGGAAACCGGAGTACCCGGAGGAAACCCACGCGACCACAGGGAGGACATGCAGACTCCACACAGAAGGCACCCCAGCCAAGGATCGAACCAGAGAACCTCTTGCTGTGAGGCGACAATGCTAACCGCTGCACCACCGTGGCTGCCCATTCAAGATATGGTTAATAAACTCCAGAAAAGTGAACACTAAGACCTAGGAATGCACCTAGGAACTGGACAATTAAAGAACACTAAAAGTTTATTTAAAATAATTTTATTAGACAACAATGCTTTCAGGAAATTTTTAATTTGCTATTTAAAATTATGCATTACTTTACAGTCATATACCATATGGTGACAATTAACTTTTCTGGAACTACCTGTGATGTCCCCACTCTGGGCCAGTAATCAAGGAGGCTGAATCCTAACCACTGACACTGAAGAGGGATGGTCACTTGGAATACAAATAGATACACTCAGTATTTCAGGATACAGACCTCTGTGCATCAAGCACAATTTCCCTTAAGAGCACACAGGGAACACACTCTGACTGGGGTCTGAGTTTCTTTCTCTGTCTCTCCCCAGATCCCCAGTAAGTGTCCCTACAGGTACACCTGCAAAGTTAAGTCCTCAGCTGAGTGTCCAAGCCAATTCCTCCACCACACCCTCTGTGAAACTAATCCTTTGTATCCCTCTTCCAAGTAACTGAGACATGCACACTGTCAGATTTTATTTTCTCTCTCTCACACACACACACACACACACACACACACACACACACACACACACACACACACACACACACACACACACACACACACCTGGGAAAGGCTGGCACAGATTTACCCTCTGTGCCCCCTTCTGCCTAGACTATAAGGTAATTATCCCTGCCACCAGACACTACAAAGCCAACTACCTAAGGCTCTTGCAAGTCTATCCATTTATACTGAGTGAAATTAATATTAATAAAAATTATAATGTTGAAGAAACAGCCAGGCTTCAGGAGTGGCCACAGTGTCACCAATAGATATAAGTACTTTCAAAGGTAAAAATATTTTATAAAGGACCAGCCACAATGAAAAGTTTAAATATATTTAATAATAAATAATAAAAGAACATGAAAATATGAAATATATATTTACAGTAAACAGAGTTTCAATCACAGGAAATATTAAAATTACACAGATGAATAGATTCACACAAATACAGAAAATCAGTACTTAACTAATCTCACTATATTTTCCTGAGTAATTTAAAGAGTTACTATTTCCTGGTTCACTTACTAGAGCAAGCCATGATGCAGTAGGTGAGGGATCCTTCTATGACAGGTTCCAAGAAAGAGACTGCTCCAGAGACTTCAGTCTCCTCTAATATTAAAACATTATTTCTGTACAGAATGACATAACATGTATCTGGTCATCTGACTTCTGGTTCCCATGCAGCCCCCCCCCCTCCATTGCTAGAAGCTGTCAGGATTTATCACATATATGTCATTAATACTCAAACACAGAGCCTTGCTAATATCTGCTGCAGCTCCTGGAAGTCATAAAACAATTTCAAACCTCCACCCTTTCAGAGTAGCAATTAGTTCACCCCAATGACAATGTAGGAAGTTTCCTAGTTCAGACTTTTTATGTCTGGCTGCATTCAACACTGTGAGATAATATCTTTATGGCCTAGGCCTAGTAATTTAAATGTTTCTACTATTTCTCAAAGTCAGGTGGATTGAGATTAACCTGTTCTCTTCCAGTATATATTTAAATAGTTACAATAATGCATGCACATTTCATTTCTTTCCAGCAGGGCACACTATTGATATAGTTTTAACAAAAACAACTTTAGAAATACATATTAACACAAACATCTGTGAAAACCAGTTTGATATTCAAATAACATATAATCTTTATTAAATACCAGCTAGCTGTGCTGGGATATGTTAACCATCCACTGCCCTACTTCTCCTAGTATAGCTGGCAGTACCTCCTATCGTCATACTACCCAGGCATTTTATGCATAATTTCAATTCTCTGAGGGGTGATGCATGATCTATGTAAACAATTCCAAGAATATATTTTCCAAAATTTCAAAGATGTAGTTTTATAGTAGGATACTAAAACAATGTTCTTATCAATTGTAGTTAAAGTTGAGGTACTTATTTTTTAAGCATAATTCCGGTAATTATCTTTGATATGAAACTTATTTTTATCATTTTATATATTTTGGGTAAATAACATTTCCCATGATAATTATTTATTTCAAGATTGTTAAGGAAATCAGTAATTGGTAGATATTCTTTTTTGGATATATCTGACACTAGGTCAATTTTAGATCATAACCTATACTATGAGCCAATGTTCCATGTCTAAAATGTATTTACCCATTAAGTAATCAGTAGTATGCGCTCTGGTCTCTTTTAACAACTGATTCCACAAAAAAAATAAATAAATAAAAAAAAAAATTATAGGTTTCTTTACAATCTTCTTTGAAAGCTATAGGGAACACAGTGAAATGCAATGTTTTTACCTCTGTATATTTTATACAAAATTCCTGAATGGTATTCATATATTATTTTTGTAAGTAGAAACTGTTAAACTGTTGTTTTAACAAAATTATTTCTTTAATAATTACTTCATGTTATATATAATTCAGAATATATTTACGCTGTATGGTGATATTTTTCTAATTATGTAACCAAATGATTTATGTATTTTTATAGTTATCCAAATAATCAGAATTCAGACATAATGCAACTTTTTTAATAACTGATGTTATAGCACAAGATTCGAAATCAGAAATATTAATGTCACCATGTTTCCATTTTCTTTGATAACCAAAGCTATTTTAGGCTTGTTAAGATGTCCCTATTTGGCATTATGAATCAAAAATGAAATAAAGATTGTTTATTGGAAATCAAGAATTTAACTACAGAATATGTGAAGATACTACAACATAAAATGTCTATTAGTTTAGAAAAAGTTAAACTTCATTTCTGATCTCTAACTTCTACAGGTTTACATAATGTGGTTCTTAGAGCCAAAAATGGCAAGACCTAATCATCGTAATTGTATGTCAGTCCATGGGACCATGCACATTGGGCATGCATTCCACTCCCTGCACCCCGAGGAGAAGCAAACCAGCAAAGCTGCAACACTCTTTTTCTCCCCAGTCCAGTTTAAGCAGGCACCTGAGATCCAAATGGCTCTTAGACAGGTCTTCATTCTTCTATGCCAGCAGAGCTGTGGGCTTCTTCCCATCTGTTGTGCTGCCTTGGTCATGCAAACTTTGGAGTGGTACTGTGTTAAAATATTATATAGTTTTGGTACAGAATACCAGTTGACAGCCCCCAGTCTGCTGTTGTTTACTTTATTTATTTAATTTTGATAAAGTGTTAAATCACACTTTTTCAAAAACCTTTTCCAGAGGAGACACAAAGAACAAAGCTTAACTTGCTCAAGCCTAAAATGCATTTTTTGTATATTTCCAGCTCACACACTTACTGCCTTATAGTATCCAGAACTTTTTTGGATCTAGGTTCTTTCACTAAGTGACTTACCTGCTAGTAATAGGCAGTATTAGAAATGGCAAGGAGTTATTAACAAAATTACACTAGGATTGTTAGTCTATGATGTCCTGCAGTGGAGAAATTAGTATTTGGTTGCGTCATATTATTCTTATTTTCAAATTTATGTTCATATTTTCGTAACTGAGAGATCTACATTTTATTGAGGTATATGGTGTGAAGCACTAATGGGAGAAACAGGACAATTGACTCTCAATGCTGGTGTATATCACCATGTACTGGAAATATTGTTAGTTGTTTGCTGGCAATTATGAAAATAAGCAATATTTCCATACTTAATACTTCAAAAAACAAGGGCCTTACTAAGTGTTGCATGATATGAAGTGAAGCCTCACATGCTGTTGAAGAAAACTGTCTTTGATATTTGCAATGCAAGTTACACAACTGGAGAGATATGCAGTATTATTTGTTTTACTAATTATATAATTAAGCATATATTTTCATATTTCTTTAAATGTCTCAGTAAACATGCACTTAGAAATTTCTTGTCATGTCAAAGCTTATATTTGGTTAACAAAAATGTTCTAACAATATATGTTTGGGTTGTATAGTTTTCAAGATATGATAATTTGATTGTGACCAATTAACAAAAATATAACTTGGGGGTTGTATGTATTTTAATATATTATAGTGTTTATGGAAAGTGGTGCTGCGGTAGCGTTGTCGCCTCACAGCAAGACGTTGTCGCTTTTGACTCTCAGCTAGAGCGTCTTCTGTGTGGAGGCATGCGTGAATGGGCATGCCTTCATTGAAGGTTGTGCGTCAGGGCTGGTAACTCGGCACGTAAAAGTCCATTACCAAACATTAGCGGACCGGAGTTCTGCTGTGGCGACCCCTAACTGGGATAAGCCGAAAGACGCAACAACAACATTGAAAGACTATGAATGCACAAGACTGTTAAACACTGTAAATAATATTTCTTCCTGATAATATTGCTATTTGAACAGTTTTATTAACTTTTATTGTTCACAAAATGTTTACATTTGTTTATCTTATGCTTTTTAAGTTTACTTGTCAGAAATCGCTCTTGAATGCAAGATGTGTATAGGCTGCTAGAGTTGTGATATTCCATACCATATAGGTGTTAATGGGTTAAAGTGTAGCATACAAATGTTATCAACAAGAATTGCTATACTGTTCGGCCCTCTGTCAGATGGATCTAGTTTTAAATACTGAACTTCCGAAATCCTGAAGACCAAATGCCTGAGACCAAAAGACCGTAATCACATTATCCCGAAACCTCACAAGACTGAGAGCCATCACACCGAAAGCCCAAAATACAAAAAAAGCTATGCCGACATGAGCTCCCATGAAATAGAGTCCATCTCTGCTTGAAAACGCATCTTCACCCCATGCAAACACTCTGTAGCAAACAAAATGTGAAATCAGCCAAACTGGTAATGCAATAACAATGCAAAAGACACATGTATATCTCTCCCAGATCTTTCAGTCTTATTCAATGTAAACATCATGTGTTACAAACTGCAATGTGCAGTAACCAAAAGTCTCAAACACAACGTAACAACTTTTCCCTTTGAATATGTCTGTTACCCTTATAACGATACAGTACCAACATCACATCTTCAAGAGTCTTGCAATAGCCTGCACAAACTCAACAGATGAATAGTTATCTTTATTACCTAGGACGTGTTCAAATTGAGCATACCTCTGTATAATCTTCTTCTTTTTTGGTGAAGGTGGACTACCTGCAGCTAGACATGCCCGCAGTTCCTCCACATGATTCTGCTCCCTAGCAAGAGCCATCATCAACACAGAAAGGTCTGTAGACCGAGCACCAAGAACACATTTAAGGCGGAGATGCCAGACTTCCACAGAGTTCTGGGTGCATGGTAGAAATAGAGCATTCAGGTCTGATGTGTTCCAAAAAGACACAGGGAAAAGTGGAGGAAATATAACAAAGGCCATTGTTCTTGCTGCAAATTTCCTCACTATCCCTAGTACATACCAATCTGAGAAATATCTCAGTAAGTCTATTCCTTCAGTAGGGAATGACTCCCTTAAGGCATGAAATGTGGGCAGTACTTCCATCACAGGGATGAATGTTAAAGTAACTAAACACTTTACAGACAAGTGAAATGTTATGCATGAGTTGTACAGTGATGCTAGCTCAAGCTGTTGCACTTTTCTCCAAACATTCTGCCCAAAATGGAATAGATATCCTTTTGAGACTCCCCCATTAATATTTAACCTAATATTTTTATAGCTGCCACTTTGAAATCACACAACACAAACTGCACATTAGTCTGAAAACCATTATCGGACAGCTGGTAGAATACACAGTGCCACATCATATTGTATGCTCTCAATGACTTTTTTGACATAAGACAAAATAATAATGGCACTGACTTGCTGTATCCCCCGTATTTTACGAGTCCATTGACGCTGTATAATTGGCAACACAGTACACCCTTGCAGAAATATGTACCATCCATTATCCAGATGGTAGCTCAGCTCAAATCATATAAATTATTAACTGAAAACAATAACAGTATTGCCACAACATTCATCAACCATTCACTTTTCAAGAAATACTCCTGTCTGAAAGGGAAACAGACTTATATCTAACGTTTTCAAAGTTAAATCAGGTACATATGTCTCCTCAAATTGCCTGTGATGCACTCTACCTATTTGTTGCAATAAGGCTTTCCTAGTGGGTAAACTAGGAATGTATTCTAACGATGTAGAGGCAATAGCATCGTCTACTAGGATACATGGTGTATCCCTTGAAATAGTTGCTTTGTGTTTTAAAGTGCCACACATAGTATACTTTTGTACCTCAACAGGATCACCTGCATGGTTATGAGGTACTGTTTTTAAACTTTTTTCACCTTCCAATAAGGAAATCAGTCTGGATGTTACCTCCATAGGTTCATAGGTGTTTACTAGGCTAGTGACCACAAGGGGCCTTAATAAGCCTAGCCATGCATCCCAAATGTCTGACAAGTTCTGATGCCTTTGATAAATGTAAGCATGGGCCTGGTAGATGAACCATTTACAGATTACCTGTTTTCATCAGAGACATAGGTGCCAAACCAGGGATGAATTTCCGTTTTCCCATCCAACTGTCCAAGTTGCACTTGAATTGGATTAGGGAGGAACTCTGCTTCACATGGAAGGGGAGACTGTTCCATAGACGCAGTAGTCTCTGGGATACATACCTATCTCTCCAGCAGGTCCTATTTATATCACAGGGAAGGTTTAATTCTTTAGATTGGGTAATTCTGGTACTGTTTGTTTTGTGGCTATGCAGGAGGTCCATCAGAGTGGGGTCTGACAATGCCCTGTATGCCAGACATAGATCTCTCCTCAAAAGTCTGTAGGAGACAGAATACAGGGATAGGGCCTTGAGGCAGCCTGCACAGGACATATTACTTATGCCCTGTATTCTTTTAGTGAGGAACCTCTGTGAACATTCTATTTGTTGGATATGCCTGGTTAGGTACATACCAAATGGGGAATTGTACTCAATGATAGGTCTGATGAATGCCACATACAGTGGAACAATGACTTCCTTGGACTTAGATGCCATACCTTTGTTTATAAGTTGTGTGACATAGAATGAATTCCTTACCACTGTAGACACTTGACGATCAAAGGCTAGATAACTATCTATGTGTGTCCCTAAGTCCCTGACTACTGGGTCAACTCTAGGGGGTGTGTTGTCAATATGATAGTTACCAGGAATGAATGACTTCCCAATGGATACTGTTATGCATTTCTTGGCATTAAGTTTTAGTCCGTGACTCTGACAACAGTTGTTTGTCTGTGTCAGCCCCTCCTGGAGAACATTTGTGTCAGTGTGAGACTCAATGACAGCTCCTAATTTTCAATCATCTGCATATTTAGTCAGTCAGAGACCACTGAGATTGGCCTTGACTTCTGAGAAATAAATGCCAAAAAGGAGCAGTCCAAGGAGTAATCCGAGGGACTCCACTTGTGACTGGCCTCTTTGTAGAGGTGGACTCCCCAATTCTAACTTCTTGGGTCCTGTCTGTGAAGCAGTTGGCTATTCACTGGGTGACATACAGTTTTGTACCTAACCTCTTGAGATTGTCAACAATGCCTGAGTGGGGTATTGTGTCAAATGCCTTGGCCAGGTCAAGGTAGGCAGTGTGAATGATTTTGCCCTAATCTATTGCTTTGGTGACCTTTTCAAAGAAGTCCACCAGTTTGAGTAGGCATGATCTGCCCTTTATGAAACAAAACTGGGTTGGGTCCATGTCTGGAGGTTTACTATATCTCTATTGATCATCTCCATGATAATTCATTCCATGGCTTTACATATAAGACTAGTGAGACTTATGGGTCTGTAGTTGGCTTACCTTTGTGCAGGGGGATGAATGTTGTCTTTCTCCATTTATGAGGCATAAAGTCTGTTTGGAGGCTACAGTTAAAGATTAATTCCAAAGGCCCTGATACGTCATGTTTCATGCTATTTAGAAGGCATCCTAGGATATTGTCTGGGCCCATTGATGCAGTGTTCTTGGCTTTAGAGAGACCCTTTAAGGACCGTATGCTTCAATTTACAGCACCGATATCTCCTGAGCTGACTTTTTCTTTCTAAATGGTACATATACCCATCATTTAGAAGGACTTCCTTACATTTCTGAGACTACACTCTGCGATACAACTCCCCAAGGTTCCTGGAGCTTCATAGCATACGTCAGCCACATTTAGGATGTGGTACATTGTACAACATATTAAAGGGGCAGCCCTCTTTTTATATGTTTCTACCCTTCACAGTCTTAATGCGGAGAGTTTCATTTATGGGATGCTCTATTCAGGAATGTGAGAATTGAGATTTTGGACTTACAGTATTGTAGGAGATCGGCCTTTTGGTCTCAGGCATTTGGTCTTTGAGATTTCAGCCGTTCAATATTTAAAAGTAGACCCTGGTCAGATGTATGCATATCACAATTAGTACACAGAAGTTGCTTAGACAAAGTGGTTGTTTAATAGTAGAGGAGAGAGATGTGGTTACTGTAAACATGTTTGTATCCACCTTTATTTAAATTTTATCAGATAGACGATGTGATAATTCTGAAACTGAAGGCAGTTTCAAGTTAATCGTATGAAAGCTTCCTGAAGTAAAGCTATTCTGTCTGTCGTCTTATAATTCTTTTCCAATCTTTTTTTCTTTCATTAATTAATCCCTTACACTTACAGACAGTGACTTTGGAGTGAATGAATTGTATAGTAGTTCAACTCATTGCCTCATGCATGAGAATACTCCGCAGGCACTCTGAGTTGCTATGTACCCTGGAAGAGCATATTCAGTGGAACAGGAGAGAGTCCTCGAATCACTCGATGAATATGCTCATCCTCAACTTTTTCTGACCCTGTAAGTTAAAATATTATGCCTGCAGTACCCAAACTAGGCAGTCAAAGTTACTGTTATCAGTCAAGGTGGAGAGTTATTCTGCTGCTGGCAATGAGTGGAGACACACAACTTTATAACGCATTGTCTGTGTTGCAATGCTGCATTGTCTATGTTGCACTGCTGAGGGGCGTGACACCTAGTGTTATCAGAATGTTGAAATGCATAATCGTCTTTCCACTCTCCATGCCTCTCCAATGCTCTGCATTTAAAGTGTAGAACTGCATTTGCATGCTGCTCTGGTTTGGTTTGTTTGGACCCTACATGGCTCCAGTTTTCAATCTTTCATTAGCTATACATACCTCTCAACTGTCCAGATTTTTGCAGAATGTCCAGATTTTTACCTTATATTTTTGGTCTGTTTTTCAGAAAATTGTGGCTTGCTGGAAAATTAGTGGCAAATCATTAAAGACTGAAGTTAGAAAATAATGACAGACATTTCAGTTTCAACCTTAATAACCTTCAGAAAATTCATGCTAATTCAAAAACCTGTTATTCTATCAACTTTCTAAGTTTGTAAGAGCAATTTTTAAAAATTGTCCCTATTTTTGGGCCATTGTTCCACTTTTATTTATGGCCTTGTCCAGACTTCTTGCTCTAAGAGGTTGAGAGGTATTTCTTCTTCTTTCAGCTTTTCCCATTTAGGGGTCACACCAGTGGAGCAATGGTCCGCAGAATGATTGGCAGTGGAGTTTTATGGTATTGAGTTGCCAGCCCAGCACCCAACCTTCCACAGAAGGCACATAAATGCACACCTAGGGCCAATTTAGAGTGTCCAATCCACCTACAGCATATATTTGGGATGTGGGAGGAAACCAGAGCACTCAAAAGGAATTCCCCTGCACGGAAGTGATTGCACAGCTCAAAAACACATGGTCAACAAAAAGCAAAAGCCAGCACCTGTGAGCTGTATAAACTAATTTAATTAGTTATAAAAATAAAAAAAACACAAGAATAAACAGACCGGTTTTGGCTATGGTGTTAACCTAGCCTTCATCAGTGTAAATTCCCAAAACATCTTGAGGTTCTTTTATACACATGGAAATAATTAGTCACAAAGTTTCATTGGTGAGCTCATGAATATTCATTAGTATACCAAATCATAAATATTCATTAAGACCAGGCTGGAAAAGTCCACCTAATTTCACAATCCATTTATTTTCCTTATTATACTAATGAGCAAATCAAATGTCGATTGCTTGAGTCCTGGATAATGGGGATTTTACTGTATAATGCTTGCATTTTAAGAAAGGTAGATTCAGCAATATGAAGCAAGGTTTCAACATCCAGACAGCTTTGTGTTTTTGTCTGCAGTTATGAATGTTAACAGCATTTGCATATTAATTACAGTGCTCCATACTCACTCCTTTTTACTCTTTATTAACAAACTGCCCTCAGACCTCCCTAACCTTCCTATGACTCTTTATGCTAGTGATATAATTATCTTTTGATACAGTCTCCCATATTCAACTATTCAAATCCAGTTTCAGTCTATGTTCCACTCCTCTACATCTCGGCTAAACAGCCATAAGCTATTCAAACTCCTCCAAAACAAAAAGTTTGATATTTCAAACCTCAGCATCTCAGATCTCAATGATACCCTAGTAGAAACAACCACATTGTTTAAATACCTAGGTTTATGATGGGAACAGCCACTTACTTCCATATCCACATTGAAAATACCAGGAAAAAGTTTAACTCTCTTTTATTCTGGTTCTGGAAAATATCTTATTTTTTCTCCAGACCAGCTAGAGATGCAAGAGGTAAAAGAGTCCTGTTGTTCATCCTGTATACAGGTTTCCCATCATAGCTGCAGCCTCTAAAAGGAAAAAAAAAAAAACTAATTCACTCTTTATTATATTGAAAATAAAATCTGCTGATTCGTTTCCAACTCATCCCAGTCGAGAATAGCACTGCATCTCCCCAAAGCCTGATGACTCCAAGTCACCTACAAAGTTGAGTTACTCCTCAGGTCTCTACTTTGTAAACTACTACCCCCAGGTTTCTGCCTCCCAAACTCCATGACAGAATCATGCCAAACAACCTCTGCTACTTCTAATTGACTCCCTCACTCCAGAGCCCCCCCCCCAAACCAAACTGCATGGTACCAGCCACTCTTCTGTCAGTCTTGTATGCCAACTTTAACAATCCCCCCTCACCTAAACAAATCTCCACTTTCCTCACTTTCAAAGCACAACTCAAAAGACACCTCCATTAAACATCTGACTGCAAATACTTTTCCACTGGACACATCACCTAACCCCCCCACCTATATCACTTTTTCTTCTAACCTCTGTTCTCACTTGCTGCTTACTTCCCATATTTATTACTAAAATGAATCCATGTTTGTTTTTTCTCCTCTTTTAATAATATTTGCTTATTGTTTCAATTGCCTGAGGGATACTGTACATTTCTGTGATTACTCCGTATTTGTGAATTAGTTCAGTTTTTTACTACTAGCTAAGAGTAATGTACAGGTAACTGGTGTCTGGAAGAATAGTCAGAATGACAGATAAAGTAGGACAGGTTTAAGAGTATGGACTGAATGAAAAGGAGACTGAGAGATAACATGGGCAGGCCTAAGCAATGACTTATTTTGCGTCTGTATTTTATTCAGTCTCCTAATGTCCTGCTGCAATCATGGAGAAAGTTAAAGGTTTTAAAACTTGACCCCTTATTTCAAGAAGTCTAAGGCTGTCCCTGGCTGTATTTATGTGGATAGCCTGCTCCTTCATAATAAGCATCCTCATTAGTGTAGAGTTCTCCCCCATCTTTGTTTATATACTAGGTAACCTTTTTTATAAGTGTTCACCAAGCAGCTGGGGTTAACTCCTTTTTCATTTATATATCTAATGGCTCCAGTGATTTTATAAAATAATTGAGTTTGTTTTTGATTGGCACTAAATAAATATGACTGTAGCCCTTAAACTGTGTGTGTGTCTTTATTTTAGGTAAGTGAATTTTTTTGTCCAGCAACAATGTCTTGATAAGGCATCCCGTATCATCAAAACTGGATTATAGCAGACTTCCTCAGTCTCTCCCATGTTACTAAGAAACACTGATGACATGTCAAAGATTTCATGTATTCTGTTGTAAAATAAAAGCAAATGAAAATATTGTCATGGAGAGCTGGTTGTTGTTGTTATTTGTCTTTCAGCTTTTTCCTGGTAAGGGGTCGCCACAGCGGAACTCCTCTCTGCTAATGATTGGCAGTAGATTTTTACGAAACACCAAGGTGCCAGCTTGATGCCCAACCTTCAACGAAGGCACGCCCAGTTACGCAGCTGGTATGAAAGAGAATAACATAAGTCATAGTAGGTTTCAACTGATGTATTCAGAGAGATGACACCTGCATTTTGCAATTGTCTCAAAGCAAGTAAGGCAAACAGATGAAGAAAAATTTTATTGAGCATGAAAAACAATACAGATCCAATACTTCTTGTAATTTTTTGCTAGAGCAGCAGTTCTGTGTTGGAAGAAGTCCCTTAAAAGATAAACTCACATACGAGGAAACAAACAGGAGGAGGAAGTGGTTTCCAGTATAATAATTAGGATCCAATACTTCCCAGGAATGTATAGCTACAGTAGCCGTTCTGTGTGGAAGAAGTCCCTTAAAATATTTTTTCGCATAAGAGGAAGTAAAAAGGAGGAAATGGTTTCCAGTAAAAGAATTAGGAGAGGAGAGAACAGCATCTCAGAAATATTCAACAAACTGTGACAGAAAATTACACCAACAAAATGAATGACCAACGCTTGAAATTAATTTGTTTTTGCTGATATCATGACATCATCCTCGGTGATGGTAATATGCAGCTAAGTACCAGGCTCATACCGGCCTGATGGATGCTTATATAGCTTGTTGATGTTATTTTCTGTTATAAAGCTTGTCAATATTATTTTCTGTTACTATTTATATTGATTTTTTGTGATAATTTTCTTTCTTCTCTTAATTCTTCTCCTAGAAACCATTTCATCTTTTCTACTTTCTCTTATGTGATCAAATCTTTTAAGGGTTTTCTTGCAGTAGCTGGAGCGGGGCAAAGGGGATGGCTACCTTGGGAGCAAACCGTTAGTAGACGTGATTGGCACTGTAGATGAGGTGCCTATAGGTCCCTGAGATTGGTGCAACTGAGTGCATGTACAGATCAGTTTGCATGTTCTGGCTGCTTATACAGTTTCAGATTACCTGCAGAGAGAGAGAGAGAGAGAGAGAGAGAGAGTGTGTGTGTGTGTGTGTGTGTGTGTGTGTGTGTGTGTGTGTGTGTGTGTGTGTGTGTGTGTGTGTGTGTGTGTGTGTGTGTGTGTGTGTGTGTGTGTGTGTGTGTGTGTGTATATGTGTTACGAACTGTAATACATGAACTAGTATTCCTCTTTGCTACAGTTTCTGAAAGGTTTTGTAGCAAAGATAGCAAACAGGTATTATGCAGGAGCATAATTGCTGTCTACCTAGAGCCGGAAGACATTTATGTCCTCAACTCTGGTGGATAATTTCTTTTTGTGTTGAAGGTACTTACTGGAGGTTTGCCCAGAGTGCAAACTGCTGCAGCTATAGCTCTGGATGGATGCCATTTAACCTTCCATCTGGTGGCCCTGAAACCAAAACGATGAGCCTTTAGAATGCAACATAGGAGCGCTCTCTTCCTCTCCATTATTTCTTAGTTTCTGAAGTGAAGACTTTAACTGCAGTACGACTGCCTGATGAGTAAAGAATCTTGAAAAAGATGATATGCTTTTAATGAAATGACAAGGTAATGTAAAGAATTTAAAACAAATAAAATAACTTTAATGTAAAAACTAAATTACTACTATTTACTCCCACAGAGAAATCCCCCTCTATCAATTTCATAGTGAATTCAAACAATGGCACAGAAATAGCCCCCGAAACCACCACCAAACTCCTCGTGTAATAATAGACAACCATCTCAACTTTGCCACACACATTAACTCAACTATTAAATCAGTAAATAGAAAACCATTTCTTACAGAGTCAGCAAAGATCTCTATTGCCCAAACCCACCTCATTTCCACCCTACTCTACGCCTCCCCTATCTATACGAATCTACCCAAAAGCAAACTAAATAAACTAGCAACTGCCTAGAACAACATAGCCAAATTTGCCATCGGTGCCACTTTCCGTACTTGCCACTGCCTTAATCTTAAACATCTAGGATGGCTGGAAGTACAAAACCAATTAGTTTACCAGCAACTCATTTTTATTCACAAGATTTTACATCATCCTACAAATACTCCCATACTATGTAGCCTATTAAATTCTTATAAAAAACCTTCCTACCCTAAGATCTGCTAAAAAGCTACAAGTTGCCACCATTAAATCCATTAACAAATCTGGGGACTGCCTGTTCTCAAATGCAGTTGGCAATACATGGAACAAACTTCCAACTGAAATAACATCCCTTACTTCCACCAACCTTTTCAAGAAACAATTGAAAAACTTCATTAAAACTCAATGGCTTTACCCCTGCTCCAAGCCTGACTGATACTTTTTCTCCTTTTTTCTATTTTGACTCCCTAACTGAATTATTTTTGCTGAGATTTCTCTACCTTCTATATTTGACATGATTAAACATTTTTTTCTCTTTTATTTTGTACCTCCCTACTGTGCTGTGTGAATCTTTATGTATATTAAATATATTTTTGTTTTTTCTTATATATATATATATATATATATATATATATATATATATATATATATATATATATTTACTGAAAAATAACTATTTTTTTGTTTACTTTCCTATATGGTAGGTACAAAAAAAATGCTTTGCTATAATATTCCTGCCAATCAATTGTATACTTAAGTAATTATTTTGTATTTCCACTTTTCTTGTGGACTAATTGTATAACATTTTTTCTTTTTATTGTATCGTAGCTTTTCTCCTCGGGCCTCTACTGAAAATGGGCATATATCCAGTTAGACTAGCCCGGTCAACAAATGTAAAATAAAAAAGTAAAAAATAAATGGTCACCAGGCTTGCAATGGTGACATTTAAGCAAGTCCCACGTCTGAATATGAGAAGGCATACAAAGACCAACTATTTTGGTATCACTGTTTACACTTGACACTGTAAAAGAGAAATGTGGGTGAGAAGCAGAAAAGAAAAGCAAAATGTATGACCTGACTGATACATTAACTTTTTTGTTGCCTGTCATTTTGTTCATGGTAACTAAAATAAAATTTTTATCCCCTGCTTCCCTCTAGTGGATACCTGCTAGAAGTTAAAAAGAAAAAAAATAAAGTCCTCCATTTCCACATGTTTACGTTTCAAACATTGTGCCTTAAAAGCAGCATTAGGTAAGAACACCGAAAACCAAGAATAATTTCTGTTGTTATCATTACTTCAGCTTTATGAAAATGTACATAACTTAAGGTTTTCTTCATTTGCAAAGGAGCAGTAATAATGCACTTAACTTCATTGAATTTCATTGGAGTAAAATCAGTGATTCTTGAGTGACAATTCTAATAGGTTCAACAAGATTGAATCTACTACAACAAAAGTATATATAAAACTCGCCTTTTTCAATCAATCATGGGAGACATGTAAGCTGCCCTGAAAAGTAAATTGATTCAGTACACTGGTTCAGCGGTGCACACAGAGACATATATTTTACCTTGCAATCAAGCAAAAGGGTCCAACTTCACTAGATAAGGTCACATACTAGTAAGTTATTACTGCTCATCTGCAAAAGTTAACTGATACGTGGACTGTGTTTTGAAAGATATGGCTTGTAAAGGCAGATGTTGTAGTTACTAATGGTGTGAAAGCACCAAAGAAAGCACTGGAAATTTGCGTGTTTTCCATGATGCCCTCAGAAATGGTCAGTTTGTATACATACATCTGTGTTTTGCTAAGATTATTCTAGCTGGCTCCTTTTTGCATTTGGTGAGGGACTTTTACTTTGTATTGTTTTTGCCCAGTGTCTGGGAACCATCAAGCCTCTAATGAGCCATCCTCCAGGCAGCCATGAGCACATTTTGGACTTTCTCCAGCATAGTAGCAATGAGTGCATTTTCATTTTATGAACCTAATCCCTGCCCCTTGGTGGTAGACTAAGAGTATGTGCACATGTGCTTCCCCACATGTGCCAATAAGACAAGTCTCCATTCTTAAGTGGGGCACTGTCATTGAAGCTACTTTGTAATCTAGGCAAGAACCACCACATATCCCACAATGATGGGCAAACCTATCCTCATTAACTGTTTTGTCAAGTGCCTGAGTTGCTAGACTAGCTAGAATCACTTGGGCTGTAGCTAATAGCTTTATCCTTTTATACCACCACTGCAGGCTGGAGAAAACATTTGGAATGTAGTATTAGAACAGCTTGTAACCAATATTATAAAAAAACATTGTATAAATAATTGTACCACAGCTGTCACAGACTAAAAGAAATGTAAGATCACCTCACAAAAGTTTGGATAAGGAACACCAGTTTTTCAGCCTGAGGTACCCCTCATGAATAGTATCCACTGCAGAGATTGGGTAGACTTAGCACGCTGTTGCCACATTATAAAGTTTCTGACATACTGACAGCTGCTCTTCTCTAGCAGTAAAAGAGAGGTTTAGTAAAATGTCTCTAGGCTATCACTTTACAAATAATCAGTGTCTTATGAAAGCAATGCATCCCCGCTGTATATCATCACTCATCATGATTAACTGCATAGCAGTTGATGATAGTATCCCAGGCTGCATTCTGCACAATCTCCAGCAGGAACTGGCTTTGCCATTGAGCACCCTTTTCAACCACAGCCTGAGTACTGGCTTCATTCCAGCAGAGTGGAGAACTGCCATTGTCATCCCTTTGCACAAAGGTGGTGCCACTACTGACCCTGGAAACTATCGTCCCATTAGCTTAACAAGTCTGATCTGTAAAGTCATGGAGCGTATTATTATTATTATTATTATTAGTATGGATCTCATAAACAAGGACATAAGCAATCTCCAAGTACATGACCCCACCAAGTTCGGATTCGTCAAGGGTAGATCTTGCCTGTTGAACCTGGCTGACTTCTTTGAGACTGTCACCAAGGCCCTGGGTGAGGGAAAGTCAGTACATACAGCCAAGGGAGCCCGCAGGATTTTTTGCAGGGGGGAGCCAAGGGAGCCCGCAGGATTTTTTGCAGGGGGGTGAAAACCTAGAGCCCCACCCATGCAGCCCCACCCCTTCTGCCCACACAGCCCCCCCCCCCCTCCGCAGCCATTCCAGTGTCCCATTACTTGGATATTTCTCCCCATTTGTCATAGACACTGTTCAAATCTCTGTGTGCATGCTGTTTTATGCTGTACTTATACAGTGATTACAGATATTTGGATTTCATTTACAACTTTTATTCCAAATGTTATAGGACAAACACTTATAGACATTTGCTAAACCTAAACAAAGCAATAGTCTTACAATGAAAACAGACTTAGCATTAAAACTTCTCTGCCTTCGAAACCCACATTCACTGAAACAGCATTGAAACCCACATTCAAAGAAAATGCATCTGGCCAGTGGCAGGGTAAGTTAACCTTTGGGCTGTTTTCAAATCATAGGCTCCTTGCACACATTTTTAGAACCAGGCAAAAGTTCTTTGATTCACCTTCCTGACTGTATTAATTATACTATATAATAATTAAATTATATCCCTTGTATAATATAACACCACTTGTTAGTGTGTTTTAAATTTATAGTTCTGAACATTTTTTCTTTAAGCAATGAAACAAATCATATGAACCACTAATGACAACCTGCCAAATTCAGAACATTTCAACCATAAAGGGCCACTCAAACTTCTGTCATACAATCCACCAATATCAGTCAATTTGCTGAATCTCTGCAGAGGTATAAGTCATCTGAGCAATTCCACTTTAAAGAGATCTGAAACCAATGAAGAGGTTGTTGCTAGAAAACAACTTTATATATCAGTGTTTCATTTACAAATTCAATGGCTGTTGCCCTTGAAGAATAAATTGCCTATGTTACATTAAAAGAAATAATAAGCTGGTATATTGCCAGTGGCGGCTGGTGACTTCAAATCAAAGGGGGGCAGCAGGAGACAGCTGAATGGATAAGGCTAATGGGAAAGGGTGTGGCCAACTAGAAAGGGGCAGAGCTATGCTCAAAACTACAAAAACTGTGACTTTAATTAAATATGCTACCTTGGGTGCAAAACCGTCATTATGAGAGTCCAATCAAGACAAAATGAAGTGGAGAAGAAAAAAATATTTCAATGCATTGGCTACACGACAGCTTACTTAATATCTAGATGGAAACAGAAAGGTTGTGAGGCATGAAAAAATAAATTACTTTTTAAATACATTACTGGAATGCCAGTCAAAAGCAAGTATAAAAAACAAGCAGCACTCAACTCAAACCACTTCTTTCACTGTAGTTCTAATTATAATTTATATTCAGCTTTATAAAAGTACCAAGTAACATGTCGAAAGTAGCAATCTCTGTGATACCCCCACTTCTAAAAATGTTTATTATCCAGAAAAGACCTGCTGCCTGACAACTATCTACTTGTTTCATGGGGAAAATGTGATCAAAGTAAAAAATGAACAGCTAAGAAGAAACAAGCTCAAGATAAATTGCTTAAAGGATTACTGCACAGGTTATGGACCACACATGATAGATTGGCATTCTATTTAGTTTATGGGTAAAGCCTGCAAAGATGATTGCAAGTCTCCAACAAATGTAAGAGCTTCTGAAAATACTGTAATCCTGTCCTTTAGTACAAATACTGTCATATGCATTTCAATACCTAAGGTTTATACGTTATCTAGTTGTGTAAATATTCTCTGCATGGCAACAACAAAATGCTTTCAATGTTCATAATTATTTAACAGTAGGCTTATTAAAGCTTACTTGCATCTTACAATCTCAGACATGCTTACCTGATGGTCATTAAAACGTTAGTTAAACACAGAGCAACAGGCACTGCAACAGCATGCATTTTCTGAATAATAAGAAGCATAAATCAACAGTATAAAAATATGACAGAAAACCAGAACATTCTGCAAAATCAAGGACAGATGAAAAGCCACTGTAGTACTTGGGTCTACCTTGGATGGGGGGATACACTGCATAACTGCTCCTTGCCTTGCTTGGACACATCCAGAGTCACTAACATGGGGGAGTGGCATATAACAAGTATATCACAATTTGAAATGTGTCTGGCTGATGGTGATGCCCCTGACTTATTTGTCATACTTCTCAACCTCAGAGCAAGAAATCTAGAAAAATCCATAAATAGAAGTGGGACCAAGGCTGAAAAATAAGGACAATTTTTAAATATTGCTCTTATAAACTTAGAAAGATAACAGAATAGTAGGTCTTGCATTAGTATGAATTTTCTGAAGGGTATGACATCTGAAACTTAAATGTCTGTCATTGTTTTCTAACTTCAATCTTTAATGATTTGCCATTAATTTGCCAGAAAACCACAATATGAAAAACAGACCAGAAATGTGATGCAAAAATATAAAATAGCCACACAATACAGCTGGGAACCTGTCAAAGAAAAGGCACTTTTTTAACATTAGTACTGTTAAGCTGAGCAGCTGACAAAATAAGAGAATCTACATGCATTTCTGAAATAAAAGCAATCTGCAACTCTGATGTTGTTGTGTCTTTCGGCTTATCCCGGTTAGGGGTCGACACAGTGGAACTCCAGTCTGCTAATGTTCGGTAGTGGATTTTTACGTGCCGAGTTACCAGCTCTGACGCACAACCTTCAACAAAGGCACGGCCATTCACGCATGCCTCCACAAAGAAGACGCTCTAGCTGAGAATCGAATGTGACAACGTGCCAAGTTACCAGCCCTGATGCACAACCTTCAATGAAGGCATGCCCATTCACGCATGCCTCCACACAGAAGACACTCTAGCTGAGAATCAAATGCAACAATGTCTTGCTGTGAGGCGACAACGCTACCGCAGCACCACTACCACAGGATTAATCTGCAACTCTGATCATTGCAGTTATGTATTAATTGTAAACCGTCCGCATTTGTTCCAAAATTGCCATTTTGCGGAGAGATTATTATGGGAGAGCAACATTTTAAGCCAAAATTGGGGACAGTTGAGTGGTTTGGATATATCTAATTCTATAAAGCAATTTACTTGCCCGTACCTCTCAACCTCTTAACGCCAGAAAGCTGGACAAGGCCAAATATATTGGGGGAACAAACAAACAGTACCAAAAATTGCTCTTGTATAAACTTAGACAGTTGATATAATAACAGGCGTTGATTTAGCGTGCATTTTTCTGAAGGGTATGAAGTTTGAAACTCATCGTCTGTCATTATTTAGTGACTTCATTCCTATGATTGTCAGAAAACCACAAATTTTTATGAGGAACAAACCAAAAACAAGAAGCAAAAATCTATTCATTTTGCAAAAATCTGGACAGTTGAGAGGTATAGTTCAGCTGGGAGAATTGTGCGGCAGAAATCCAACATGATGGACTTAGCTCCCTAGGGCTGTGGACAGTAAGTACCCCCCCTCCAAAAAAAAAGGAAGATCTAAGAGAAGTGATTGCTTCAATCTGGCTTCATCACTTTCAGTAGCATTCAGACTCCATCAGTGAAAATATTCAGTAACAAAAAAAGTTTATGCTTGCAGACAGTTGATTTAACTGGCTCCTAATTGAATACATCCAACCAAGAACTGGGAGGGGGTGTACCTGAGCTGATCAGATAATCAATAAACACTTTCCTGATTGTATTAAATTATATTCTTTGTATAATACAATATAGTTGTTAGAGGGCGTTTTAAATTTATTGTTTTGAAAAGTTTTCCAGTAAACAATGAAACAAAATGCATGCACCAATAATGACAAAACTGCCCAATTCAGAACAGTTCCATCATAAAAGTCTACTCAAGCTTCTACAGTCCACCAGTATCAGTAAATATGCGCAATCTCTGCAGAAGTAAAAGTCATCTAAATAATTCCACATTAAAGAGATGTTTAACAAATGAAGAGGTTGCTGCTAGCAAACAACTTCATATTTCATTGTTTCATCTACAGATAATGTGCCTGTTGCCCTTGAGGAATAAATTGCTTATGTTACATTTAAAAATGATAAGCTAGTAATATTGCAATAGGGAATGGATGGCAAACTGATAACAGGTTCATTGTTACTATATATCTCCACCAAAGAGGACATTCTCAGGACTGCAGTATCCACTCCCTTTAAAAGTACAGCACAGTACAGTATCAGCAATGGATCTACATACTGTGGGAGTAGAACTCACAACCTTCTGCATCAGAAGCAAGTATTCATCCTGTTATGCTATTAACAATGCAAGCTGACTCATCATAAGCAACATTAAACTTCTCTTCTCCTGAAGCTCTCAGCTCCTTGTAAAATCCACTCGACACTCAGATGTATCTCTCAACTTTGAAGCACAAGAAATCTGGAAAAAGCCAAAATTTATTGGGGGGGGGGCAAAAGCCAAAGAACCAGGGACACATTTTAAACATTGCCTGTGTAATCTTGGAAAGTTGCTAGAATAAAATGTTGTGTTACCACCATGCATTTCACTGCCAAGTCTTGAACCCAGGACCCTGTGCACTGCAGTTAGAGCAACATATCACTATGCCAAATCATCTGTTTCTTGCAAGACAGGAAGACTGAAACTTAAATGGCTATCATTTAATGAATTCTGGTCTCACCATTGCTCTCAACCTCATAGCACAAAACACCTGGACAAAGCCAATAATGGGGGAATACTGCCCCCAAACATATTATAGCTCTCAACCTCTTAGCACAAAAAAACTGGGCAAAGCCAATAATGGGGGACTACAGCCCCCCAAATAGGGAAAAATTTCAAATATTGAACTTATAAACTCAGAAAATTGCTAGAATAAAAGGGTTTGTGTTACCATGTATTTTCTGAAGAATGTGAAGTCTGAAATTTAAATGCCTGTCATTATTTAGTGAGTATAATCCTTCACTAATTACAAAACTCCAGAAAACCACAGATTTTATGAGGAACAAGACAGAACAAAAATATGAGGCAAAAATCTGGACAGTTTACCTTAGTGGTGGTGGGTAGGGAATTCAGGCTCTTGCTACCTGTACCCAAGGTACAGAGTTTGAGCCTGAGTAACTCTAACCACCAGGCATATTTAACCAGGGCATTGCACATACGCACACACAAACACACACATTGTAATTGTAATAAATACAAGTACTTGTATATTCCCTTGCAGCAGATTTGATCCTGGAGATGAACCTTCCCTTGTTAATACGAACTCCCTTCCCTTGCAGCGAGAGCAAATAGGTATCCATGTGCATTGTCCGATTTCCCTTGTGTCCACGTATGTGACTGCAGATGTTGCAGTCCGATCCCCTTCCAGACTTCTGGGCTCTGTACCCTGATCCCTTCTCTTCATAATCCAGACTGGTTAAACAGCAGTCCAGATTTACAGAAACCGGGAACTACACATGTACAGTTTGAGTTCTGGGACTCGCAGCTAATTATTTTATTTACAGCTGGGGGGGCTGCTGTCTTGCAGTCCTATAGCACGAGCTGCTCCTGTATATTGCAATAGGGAATGGGTGGCAAGCTGAAAAACAGGTTCATAGTTATTAGGTGTCTCATCCAAAGGAGGACATACTAAGGACTGCAGTACCATACCCCCTTAAAATACAAATGTACATGCTGTAGGAATAGAACCTACATCCCTTTGCATCAAGATGCAAGTATGCTACCCGCTGTGCTAACATTGCTTTTAAAATTCTATACCACAATAATGAAACCATTTGCTAACCAAAGCAGTTGCACATTTTAAGTAGACTTACACACACGCACACAAACACACACATCTCAACTTCTTAGTGCAAGAAATCTGGACAAAGCCTAAAATAAACAGGGACAGATTATAAATATTACTTTCATGAACTTAAAATTGCTAGAATAACAGGATTTGTGTTGGTATGCATTTTTCTAAAGGATATGATGTCTAAAACTATTTAGCAACTTCAATCCTTTTTAGGAGGAGTATGGGGCAAAAACCTGGACAGCTAAGGGGTATGCTACCTCCCTTTTATACATATATATACACACACACAAAGGCCCCAAATTAGGGACACATTTAGAAAGTTGCTAGAATAACAGGATTTGTGTTAGAATACACTTTCTGAAGGATATCAAGTCTGAAACTTTTTATGAGGAACAGACCAAAAATATAATGCAAAAATCTGGACATTCTGTGAAAATCTGTACAGTTGAGAGGTATGAGTCATACATATTCATCCCCCTACCTCTCTAGAAAGTGGATCGAACAACATGTTTTTCATTAATATGCATTTTCTGAAATATATGAAGTCTAAAGCTCAAATGTCTGCAATTATTTTCTGAGTTCAGTCCTCAATGATTTGCCAGAAAAATACAATTTTATGAGGAAAGAAACCAAAAATATGGGGCAAAAATCTGGATAATTGCACGGTATGACCCCCCCCCCCGCCGCACACACACACACTCACACTCCTACCTCCCTCTTTCTCTGTCACCGCAGTTAGTAACATTCTCACAGGGCTCTTGCACCCCAAATCACCAAACAATGTCTCTGTTATCAGGACAAACTCTACATTAACATTTAAAGAGTGGATTGTCAGTTCCGATGCCAGTGTGACCCCCTGATCATTCTGGTCTTGATAACACTGATAGTACTGCCATCAGGGAGAGTGTCAAAGACAGCAGCTCCAGGGCCAAACTTGCTGTCAGCAAGAAAATGGGACCCGAAAGGAACCTGGTGATGAAAGGCTAGGACCACTAACAGAAATATCTGGAAGCTAACTGACGACTCACCTTGATGCTAGCAGGGGAGGAAGCCTGAGACCACATGCATTGCACTGATGTGAAGGACTGCCACAGCTTAGTGCAATCTAATTCAATAGAATGGACCACCTAGACCTGAAAGCCAACGATGAAAGCTGCTGCACCAGAACAGTTACAAAACTTGTTATAAGGAAAACTGAAACAAACAAACCCATATAGTGTAGTCAGAAAGATAAGAATCAAGAATGGCAAGCTTAGTAAGACAAACAACAAAACTCTGAATTATGAACAGTAGCCGGAGGCCATTTTCTATCACAGATAATGACTATAACATACAGCTAAAGAGATCTGGTGAGAGGACAGAGGTCTTGTTGCCTGGGAAAGCTGTGATAATTTAGAAGATAGTGGTACTTAACGTATATAAATACAAATAAAACTAAGAAAGGTTATTATCTGAGGAACAAAACAGCATAAATGAAACTACAAGTAACAGAATAATAATTTCAGACAGTGGTACATTACAAAGCAGCAAAATAAACAATTTTCAGAACAATAATTTTGACAAAACCAGTATGAAATACAGCACAGCTTTACTTGAGATATATTTTGATAAGAATGACAGGAAGTGATAGGGTAGCAATGAATGCGATCGGTAGCAAACTGCTGTCCTTAATCTGACCATGAAATAGTATAGCACATGGAGCTCTCTCCAGAAAGAACGGTAAAAATTAAACTTTGCAATGTTAATCTAATGAAAAGAAGGTATCTAAGTTTACATGGGTAATATCACAACCACATATCAAACTGGTGCAAAGGTGGATGGCCACAAGAGATTTGTATGCAAGCCTGTTGTGAGTTTCTAATTTCAGGAGGCAGTTTCTTCAACACTTTACTAATTTAAGTGGAGATCTGTTAACTAACATGTCTGTTAACTGATTTGAGGAGTATGCAATAGAGGTGTAGATTCTCTAAGGTTGGAGGGTGTTCTGATGATTACACCAGTTAAGACATTTATAATCAAATTTATGTATACACACACACACACACACACACACACACACACACACACATGACAGTAGATTTAATGCTTTGAACATATAGCAAGCTATACACAAGTGGCTATACACATCTGTACAAACAAGTAAAATTTAGTCTAGTGTGGGCAGTTTGTCTATCTGCTCAGACTTTTAAAAATGTCAATGTCTCTGTAGTGTCCACCTGAACAGGTAAAGCACAATGTTGTACTGCTAATTCTGTACTTTGTAATGGCATCTGTAGTTTGAAAACTTGCAGATTCCTTTGTGACATGAAATCAGTAGTGGTGAATGGTGACTTCACAACAAGGGGGGAGCTGCAAGAAGCAAATGAATGGGGCAAGTTAGCTAGAAGCTAAGCTCTCTCCATCCAAGACTGGAACAGGCAGTCATGAGGAGAAGGTTAACACTTGCACCACACCTCCAGCCTCATATAGACATACTAAACCAGCACTGGCAAAAAATACACATAAATACACAAAATCATACTCGGAGGCTTTAAATAAAAACCTGCAAAAGCATCAGAGACCTCCAAAGCAGACACCCAGAAAACATGCACCTCCCATCACAAACCAGACAACACATTAAACACAAAATCAGTGTGCCGCACAATCACAGCCCTTAAGGTGAAATAACATACCTAACACACTAGTAATAGGCGACTCTTTAGTCAGGCACACTGACGTCCCACTCACTAGGCTGGACAAGGAGAAGGTTACTGTTAGCTGCCTGTTGGGAGCCAGAATCCGCCACATAACCCAAGCACTTTGGTTATTCCAGAACAAGTACAAATATGACTCTGTCATTGTTCATATTGGTGTGAATGACCTGAGACATACCTCCATTGACTACATTAAAAGAGACATGAAAGAGCTCTCTGATCATGTAACCCAGGCAGGTATGACCCTGATCCTGAGTAGCATCCTGCCCTCACCAAGAATGATACTGCAGTATAAAGAAAAAAATGATCAATTTCAATAATTGGCTAAGCTTCTGGTGTCATTCAAAGGGTATCCAGTGTCTGTCAGCTTGGAACAACATGCTCGACAAGCCTCGTTGCTTTGAAAGAGATTGCTTGCACCTGCCACCCCTAGGCTTTTGAATATTGGCCAAGGCTCTTGCTGCCCCATAGTGCCTTTTTTAGGCAAGGCTCAAAAGTCAAACCCACCTCTGTAAGCAGCACAAATAAAAAAATTAAGGTTATATTACTCAACGCCAGGAGTTTAAATCTCAAAATGCACATGCTCGAAGCACTCCTCAGTATGGAGAATGTTGACATCTGTGCAGTAACTGAAACCTGGTTCAAGGCTCCACAGAGCACCCCAGCACTACCAGGCTACAACTCATACCGCACATTTCGGCCACAGAACATGGACCAAAACACAAAAGGAGGGGGTGTATCCATATTCATCAAGGATACCTACACCTCCAGGTTAGTGGCACAGCATGATACCGCTGAGATCATTCATGTGCAACTAACATCGGGCAAATCTGTAATGCAAATTATGGCTTGCTACAGATCACCCTCCATGACCCAGGACCACCACTCTGCCTTTCTAGAGACACTGGAAAACATGAAGGTCCTACCAAACACCCTGATATTGGGCAATTTCAATTACCCTACCATTAACTGGGAAATCTACTCAAGTACACACTCCCAGGTCCAGCGCTTCCTGGAATTTATCAACTCAAATGCCCTGGATCAGCTGGTAAACTCCCCTACCAGATGTGAAAACAAATCGGACCTGGGTCATCACCAACATGGGCGACAGGTGTTCTGCACCAGAGGTCAACCGATCACTGGATAGATCAGACCATAAACTAATCACTCTGGATGTCCACACCACACCACCACCCCCAACCAAGGAAACCACAGTAAAAAACTTTTCTATAGCAAACTTCACCTTACTTAAGACAGAGGTGGTAAGTTTCACAGCCCACATGATAAAGGATAACTGTCCAATATGCAGGATCCTTTACAAATACAGTCTATGAACACCTACAAGGATGCATGGATTGTGACATCCCTAGCAAAACCAAGAATCACTCCCATAAGAGAAGGAAACCAGTCTGGCGAACCCCTGCCACAAACAGACTATACAATAGAAGGAGAAATCTAGTTCAGAAAAAAGCAAATCCCAAGAAGGAAAGACATCCCTGATCAGTATCATTAAGAAACTAGGGTCCCTCATAAAATCATCCAAGGCTAACTTCGAAAGAAAAAATAGCCAAGGATTCAAAAGATAACCACAACGCCTTCTTTAGCTATGTCAAGAATCTAAGTGGCAGCTTGCAGATATGCTCTGAGTTAGTGCAAAATAGCACAAAATATACCGAACCTACTGATATTGCCAACATCCTGGCAGATAGATTCAGTGCAAACTTCACCCCCCTCTCAGCCCCAAAAGGGCCCACAACAATACTGGAAAAGTATAGTGTCCCAGAAATCACAGACGCACAGGTGAAAACAGCCCTTTCAAAAGCCAAAAGCACAGCATCAATGGGGCCAGATGGTGTCCCAGGCTGTGTCTTGCACGAACTACAGAATTAACTAACCCCCCCACCTAAACGCACTGTTCAACCTCAGCCTTTCCACAGGCTACGTACCCATAGAATGGCGCACAGCAATGGCTATTCCACTCCACAAAGGAGGGGCCACAACTGACCCTGGTAACTATCGCCCCATAAGCCTGACTAGCCTGGTCTGCAAGGCTATGGAGTGCATCATCATGGAACTCATTAACAAATACATTGGAAACTCCAAACACTTGACCCGACCAAGTTTGGCTTTGTTAAGGGCAGTTCATGCCTACTAAACTGGTTGACTTCTTTGAGACAGTCACCAAGGCCATAGATTAGGGGAAGGTGGTTCACACAGCCTACCTTGACCTCGCCAAAGATTTTGACACCATTCCTCGCTCAGGATTATAGAAAAACTCACCAGCCAGAACATAAACCCCTACGTCATGAGATGGGTTGCCAACTGGCTTACAGACAGAACTCACATGGTAAGAATTGTGGGCTCCAGGTCCAACTCTAAACCAGTCACAAGTGGTGTCCCACAAGGCTCGGTCCTGGGACTCCTACTGTTCAGCATATACTTCTCAGAAGTACAGGCAAACACAGGAGGACTATGGCTTACCAAGTTTGCCGATGACTGCAAACTGGGAGCCATAATTGACTCTCCAGCTGACACGGACATTATCCAAAAGGGCCTTTCTGAGATGGACACCTGGTGTCAAAGTCATGGTCTCAAGCTAAATGCCAAAAAATGCATAGTCATCCCGTTTGGGAAAAACAAAACACCCATAAATTACCAGATAGGTGGCACCCCCCTTAATACAGAAGCGGTAATAGATCTGGGGACCCAGGTAGATAGTAATCTCTCCTTTCACAATCATATTGCCAAAGTAGTTAGGAAATCCTTCTATGTAGCACATCTAAGTACTAAAGGGTTCGCATCTAGAAATAAAGAGGTTATAGTGCTCCTCTAATCGTCACTCATCAGACCCATCATAGAGTACAATGCCCCATTTGGGATGTACCTCACAAGACACTTCCAATGGCTGGAAAGACCACAAAAGTACCTCACCAAGAGGATTACTGGCCTCAAACATATGTACTCTGCAGCCTGACTGGAAAAACTCCGGCTGTACTCACAAGGCCGTGTCCAACTCAGAATTGATGGACATGCTCCACCTAAAGAAATCCAAGTCACTGCGAGCCACTCACTCTAGTGAGCTAAACCTCACCACAAAAATAAATAGAACATGCTGGACAGATAGATTCCTGTCACAGAGACTCCCCATACTTTGGAACAAAATTCCTAACTACATTAGGCAGAGCCCCTCACTAACAATCTTCAAGAAAAACCTTGACGAGGGGATGGGTAACAGAAAATACACCCCTGGGATCACTTCATTGGCTCTTCTTGACTGAGGCTCAGTTAATTAATCAATGGGGTGGCAAAAGTTGACACACTCTTGCTAGGCTTTTAAAAACCCTCGGGCAGATAGCCTAGTACCTACCTACCTATGAACCTAAGAATGGGGTAAGACTGTATTACAATGGTGTCAGTGTTGAACCTGGCTATAATTTGGCATAAATAACTGGTCATACACTACTGTACATGTAAAACAAATATTCCAGCACTAGTCTTTCTCTTCCAAATACTTGCCAGAGTTAGTCCGAGGAAGACTGTTCATCTCAGACATATGACGTTACTGAACAGGTTCCACTATAAAACCATCAAGTGCAACACCTCTAAACACAGCAAATGGTTGCCCCTGACTGCATGACTCTACTAACTCAAGTAAACAGTAAGCAGTTTTTATCTGGAAATTCCATTCTTAGATTTAAAAAGTGAATATGTACAAGGGAAATGCACATGTGAAACTACAGTGACATAACATTTTGCACAGTCACTTGAAGTATTAAAATATATTACTTGTACTTACTCACTTTTGTAGCTTTCGATAACATTAAAATCTGTCTGCCTTTTACCTCATTGAAACAAATGTACAAGTATAACTGAAAATTCACTAGTGTCAGAGCAATGATGTGATATTATACTTAATTTATTTGCAGATGCAAGTATAAAAGCCTTTCATACTAAAGATTTCAGAAAAGAACTAAGACAATGTGTCACTCATTCTAGAGTTTTCCGGACATCAAGCACTGGTAACAAGTAGAACAGTCTCGTTAAATAAAGCCTTCATTACAAGCTTCTGTTCATTGAGTACCTTAAGTAAGTCTATTTTTCTGATGTTGACATTCAAATAACATAAGCTAATTTAGTAAACATTCCACAAACACACCTCTTAAACAATTAAAAACACACATGCACACACCTACCTCTCACTTGTACGCTCGTCCCAAGTCCAAACGGCTTCTGGATTGGAATTCAAATTCTGAGCATGAATGCAGAAGATGACGACTTAAATCATCAGTGGCACGTATGGAGAAGACGAAAACAGGTCGCAAGCATCTGTTCCGTTTATACAACTGGACACAAAGGATGTTCTTAAAGAAGAACACCCTTAAAAAAATGTTTTTTTTAAATTAGAAGTAAATTAATCTCCTGGCCAGCCGATTCCAGGGGGGTGCAAGTGCACCCCCTTGCACCTGCCTGCGGGCGCCCTTGCATACAGCTTACCTTGACTTGGCCAAGGCCTTTGACACAATCCCCCACTCGGGCATCATCAAAAAGCTAACACAACTTGGCGTAAATCCCTATCTCATCAGGTGGGTAGCCAACTGGATCACCGACAGGACCCTCAAAGTCAGACTAGGCACCTCCACCTCTGATAGCAGACCTGTCACTAGTGGAGTTCCCCAGGGATCTGTCCTGGGACCCTTACTGTTTGACATCTGTTTCTCGGAAGTACAGGCAAAGGCAAAAGGCCTGTGACTGACCAAGTTTGCCGATGACTGTAGGTTGGGTGCTGTCATTGACTCCCCAAATGATGTTAACATACTACAAGAGGGTCTCATAGCAACTAATGATTGCCTCAAGCTAAATGCAAAAAAAGTATCATCATACCATTCGGCAGAAACACGACCCCTACTGATTACCACATCAACGGCAACGCCCTAAGCACACAACCTGTGGTGAAAGACCTGGGCACTCAGGTTGATAACCTGACATTTGACCATCATGTAGCAGCAGTGGTCAGAAAAGCCTTTTACTTGGTTCATCTCATAAGTGAAGGGATTGCATCCAGAAAAAAGGAGGTTATTACCTTTTATTAGCCTCATTAGACCAATAATTGAGTATATCGCCCGTTTGGGATGTACCTCTCCAAACATTTGCACCAACTGGAGAGGCCACTGAAATACCTCACAAAGTGAATCCATGGCCTCCAACACCAGTCTTATGCAGACAGGCTCAAATCACTATCACTCTACTTGCTCAGGGGTGATCTGTGTCTCACCTACAAGGCGATCTCGGACACTGCCCTATTAGAGATGCTCCATATACATAAGTCTAACTCCTCATGCACTACCCATACAAAAGGGATGAACCTAATATGTGCCATTAACAAAACCTGCTGGAGAGACAGGTTTGTCTCCCAGAGGCTGCCTCGTCTCTGGAATAGACTTCCCATACACATCAAACCGAGCACCTCGCTGACCCTCTTCAAGCACAATCTTGATGAGTGGATGGGAAACCACAAATTCGTCCTAGGGGTTCCACCTGTGTCCCTCATTGACAGGGGTGTCAGGTGCTGACTGAGGTTTATATTTGGGGATAAACTCTTAGCTAGGCTTTTAAGGACCCCAGGGCCATTAGCCTAGTAACCTCCTATGATCCTATGCTTACTACACTTCCGCTAAGTCTATGGTAACTAGTCCTTCACGCTTTTGATATGGCAGTCATTACACTCCATTAGTATTACCATTACAGCAACAGTCCCATTCCACTCAAGGACATAGACCAGTATTGTATCCAGTATGCATTCATGACAGCTATCCCTTCTCTAGGGCTGAATGTAGTAAAGGTTATGAAAACTTGATCCAGAGGAAAATCTTATGAAAGTTCCTAGAAATCAGAGTAGGCAGTAATTATGCCAAATTAATCTTGGAACAGTTCATTCTTGGCAAGTACCCCGTAATAAATCTGTTCACACACAATGTGCTCACCAAGCACTGGCTTCTAAGCCCCCACACAATTCTAGACCAAAAGCTATCATTGCAAAATTTACTATTTTATTCTCTTTTTTGTCAAAAATGCAGTAATATGATTTTGAGTAAGATACCAAATTTTGTGAGCCTTCATGGAAAGTAAGCTTGCTGCCCAAGAAAACATTTATCTTCTGACTGAAGAATCAGTTGGGGTCTGGCACTTGGTTTAGATGGTATTCATAAAAGAGACTTCAGCAGACACTGGATCAGTAGAGTAACAGTCCAGAATCCCAAAATTCCTTAGACAGACATGAAAAAATGACTTTTTTTTTTAGATTGAGAAACAAAAAAATTCCCCTGTCTCTTTTTGTAAGTGCTCTGGAACAAAACTGACACTTCAGGTATATAGGATTGAAAGAGTTTATTAGCTCCTGACCATGGAAAAATATTTATTTCTGTGGAACACCAATAACAATATTCTTGTCTTGGGTGGACTTTGATACATTTAGACAGGTATACCACACATGTTTGAGTTGGGAGAGGAATATTTTCCCTTGAAATATTCAGTTAGGAAGGGTATATATTTTCCCTGACATATCTAGTTAGGAAAGGTATGTTTTTCCTTGACCACCACCGAACACTCACATCCTACCAGTGCTTCTGGTGATGAGCGGCCTAGATAAAATGTTTCTGTAAAGGTACCTGCTTCTTCTCCCCCCATCATTCTCAGTACCTAAACTGGAACCTGCTGCAAGACCTCACAAACTATCTGCTGCCTTCTCTGCTTTACTTAGTTTAAAATACTCATACCTGCATCTCCTTCCCCCACCGCTCCCCTCACCTCTCTCAATACCTAAAGTGGAAACTGCTGCAAGACCTCACAAACTATCCGCTGCCTTCTCTGCTTTACTAAGTTTAACATACTTGTAGCTGTTTCTTCTCCCCCCCACCGTTCTCAATACCTAAACTGAAATCTTTCACATCCACCTGTTTTTTACTTACTCTGCCTCTCCATCCTGTCCACTTCCCTCTTCTACTAACCCTCATTGAACTACCATTGGTCCCTCCTGTCTACTTCCTAACCCTTATAGACCTACCATTGACCCAGGCAAGACATTCAGGTACTCTCCCAGCCTACCTTAATATCATACCACCACTTACATCTGCAACAATATCCACCGACTTTGCTGATTCTTGCAACAGGACTCATATAGCCTATCGCTCAGCTATTACACCTCCTAAACGTGTGAAAAATTTAAGTAACTAGTCTCTAATTAATTCCTATATCTGCTTTGCGCCCACTGCATGGTGTCCTATATACATTTTGCTAGCTGATAACTACTCATATGGAATGTTCTCTTGTATATATTCTGTATTGCTTGTATCTTTGATTGAGAATGATTACTTATGTACTGTTTTTCTCACTAATTGTATAAGCTGCCAATAACATGTACTAAATGTCTTTATTAATGTAAATTCTGTATTGTATGTGAAATGTCTTATATGTGGAGCTTTTCACCCCGGGACCTCACTGAAAATGGGCACTTCTGGCCCAGCTAGACCATCCAGGTAAACAAATGAAAATAAATAAAATAAATAAAACCTGCTGCAAGACCTCATAAACTATCCGCTGCCTTCTCTGCTTTACTAAGTTTAATATACTTGTATATTCTTTCATTATTACTACTTTTAAAATTATTTTTTTTTACTGTAAGTGGTCTGCTTATATGACCGCACATCTCCATAATGCATGCAGTGACACCCCCATTTACACACTCTCTCAGCTCTCTCAACGGCTCCAGTTATCCTATATATCTTTTATCACAGGACACGTAAAAGTTCCCTCACTGCTTGGAACCCATTTCTTGCACTCAACAAACATTTCTTGGACAAATTAACATAGCCGTGCTTGTTGAAGCCTTCTACCTAGAAGTTCCACACTGCCAAAACCTACCTGTACTTGCACGCACTCCAAACAGATTGTTTTGTTAGTGCCCCCACAGCTCCATCTCAGGTCTATCCCCCCTGTTCCATCCTAATCTGAGTTCCTTACATCCTTCCATTGTTTCCTTAGCGCACCTCCACCTGTTTCTGTCCTCCTTCCCTCTCTACATCCTTTGCGCCATAGTTAAGCCACAGACTGGCATTCAGCACAATCTTTTCTCACCCTATGACCAGCACTGAACACTCGCATCCTACCAGTGCTTCTGCTGATGAGTGGCCTAGATAAAAGGTCCCTCTAAAGGTATAGAAGACTGATATTGACTCATGTAATCTCAATCTAGCTTGTCGTTTTTGTCATCTTGAATCCTACTGTCATTCTTGTATAAAGTTGTTTGATCAGGTTTTTCACAGTAGTTTTTGCCATTATTTGGCAACACACAGAGCTTTTTGTCCTGTAAGTACACCCATGAGTTAGATAGCATCAGTCTGCATTTTTTTAGTTGGGCTTCCTGCACATTTCTTTCACTGAATTTGTTCACAGTGCATGTAGCCAGGGACTTGTAATTATTATTCTAAATCTGGGAAAATTAGAAAACTGTCTCTATTCAGAACAGAGTTTGTTACTTTATGTGTTGTAGAATCTGGATTGCTTAAAAAAAAAAAAAAAAAAAACAATAATCCTAGGAGACTTTAACCTTGACTGGCTTACCTGCTCCTCCCCTAACCCTTCCAGCTTCATTAATCTTTATAGCTACTGTCAAATTATTTACCCACACTGACAAACATACCTAAATCAATCAATATTAGATTGGATTCTAACTAATAAACCCAACCTACGTTACTTTGCAGGCTGCCTTCCAGACTCACATAGCAACCACTCATCCACCTTTTATCTCAGGAAATGTCTACATGAACCTAATAGCATAAAATTGCATTATATTTGCAGCAGAAAAAGACTTCTCCACCACTATATTCAAGACTTTGTTCCAGCAAAGTGATTGGCGTCCCCTAAAACATCTCCAGCTAAATCTTGCTGTACAATACTTTAATAAAACCTTCCTTGACATTTTAAATAAAGTAGCGTCCTTAAGAAAGATACAAACCAAAACCAAACAACTTCCTTGGCTAACCAAATGTACTAAACAACTTCTAAAAGAAAGAGGCAAAGCCTGGCCACACTATCAAAATACCAAAAACAAAGATTCCCTCAAAGCATATCAGCAACTAAGAAATCAAGCCAAGAAACAAATAAAACATAAAAAACATACTTTCAAACATGCCAACAAAAACACTAAAACAGCCCCCAAATGTTTTGGAAATATATAAATAACCTTCAAAACACAAGGAAACCTTCAACCCCAACTCCTGCAACCAACAATACTAAAGAATGCATGGCAATACAATTCAACACTTATTGCATCATCTCAATAGCCTCCCTCATAAACAACCACAACATATCCTTAACAGTACCCTCCCATACAGCTCCTAATCACAATTCTTTTTATATTAGAGCCATTCAAACCAAATTCATAAAAAATCTCCTAAACAAACTAAAACCCAGCTCTCTCACTGTCAATCACCTCCCAAACGAATTAATGAGAATAGCTGCTGTCTCCATTTCCTGCCCAAAATCCATTGTAATAAATTGCTCTGTTTCTGAACAGTACATCTATCTACTCTAGAAAATATCATATATAACCCCACTACACAAAGGTGGTACCTTCACCTCCCTCTCTAACTACTGACCCATTGCCATACTCTCCCCATTAGCTAAGATTCTAGAAAAATGCATCCATCAACAACTCCTCGACCACGTCCTTAAGAACAATCTTTTATCCAATGCACAACACGGCTTCTGACCCAAACATAGCACCAACACCGCTCTACTTAGTTTCACCAATTCTGTAAACTTCCTCAAAAATGAAGGTTAACTAGTCTCATCCATTTTCCTCAATATGTCCAAAGCTTTTGATACTATAGCACATCAAATTCTTCTTAATAAACTGGCTGAATTTAACCTCAACCCAGCATCCCTCAACTGGTTTCATAGCTACCTTTCCAACTGACAGCAAGCTACCAAATTGGATAACAAACTTTCCACCCTACTCCCAATCTCCACTGGAGTACCCCAAGGATCCATCTTCAGGCCCCTTCTTTTCATCTTATTTACCAATAATCTCTAAACATCTACTCAGCTAGCCTCCATTACTCAATACACCAATAACACCTCTCTTATCTGCTCCACCTCCACTATTTAGGAACTTCAAGCTAAAACACATGACATAGAAACCTACCTCACAAATCTTCAGTTGATACTTAACCCTAACAAAACTAAGTTGATGGTCTTCAGCTTCAAAAAAAATATAAATAGCCCTCCCCCTTCTTCATCTGCTCTACTAATAACACACAGATTGAACCTGTCAATCAAACTAAACTTCTAGGAGTAAATATAGATGAGTGTTTAAAATTTAATAAACACATACCCCTGACAATTTAAAAAGTCCACTGCAAACTTGTCTGTTTCTACATGGCAAAATATTTTTCTGTCCGGCCACATTAGGCTAGCCACAACCAGATCCCACTTTCTATCTACCCTCCTTTACTGCTCCCAAATATTTTCCAACCTGCACAAAACAGATTTAAAAAGAATATGTTTGGGCCAGAAGCCATGTTGTGCATTGGATAAAAGATTGTCCTTAAGGACATGGTCAAGGTGTTGTTGATGGATGCATTTTTCTAGCAAAGCCGACATTCCCAACCAGCCCACCTACAAAACTATAAGAAACGTCAGGAACTTTAACCTTGACAACTTCCAAAATTAACGCAAAGCATGAAATTGGAATGTCTTGAAATGACTCCTATTACAAGAAGCAGTTGAGTACTTCAATACCAGATTTTTGGCTGTCCTTAACCACCATGCTCCTACCCGTACCATCCGTGTAAAAGAAACAAAAAACAAAATTAAACTACGAAACAATGCCTGGGCCAGGTGGCATGTTACCAAAGCCCCTGTGGACCAAGTAAGATACCGGCAGCTAAAGAACCAGACCAAAAAATCTATCATTCTAGACAAAATAAATCACTACTCCCTCCTACAACAAAAATATCAGCTAAAACCTCAAGATTTCTGGGCTGGTATTAGCAATCTTCTCCACCCAGGCCATTCCACCACTCCTACCCCATCAGCTGCCCTTGAGAAATCCCCTGTATAAATTGCAAACAGTCTCACCTCCTTTACTGAAATGATCCAGTCTCTAGCTACCCATCTCACTCCATTGGACACAAACACCAGCTCTGGCACATCTAGTCCTGATCCCCCTAGCACCAAACCCACTTTTGCCTTTCAAACCATGTCTACCAACCTGATCCGGACCTTACTCAAAAAGCTAAAACCTACTACACTGGCTGCCGATCACCTCCCAGCTGAATATCTTCAAAAAGCAGCTGATGCCATAGCACTTCCCATTTCTATTCTGATCAACAGATCCATCTCAGAAGGATCCATCCCAGCAATATGGAAAATATCACATTATACCTCTCCATAAATGAGGAAGTTCCACAGAATTGTCTAACTTTAGACCTATAGCCATTCTTTCCCCACTAGTTAAAACCATGGAAAAATGCATACACAAACAAATCATGCAGTTTCTTATTCAAAACAGAAAGCTCGCTGACTCTCAGCACAGCTTTAGGCCATTCCACAGTACCACCACGACTCTTCTATCTTTCTCTAATGTCATCAATCTTTATCGTAACAACAACAAACTATCTTCAGCACTCTTCCTAGATCTCTCAAAAGCTTTTGATATGGTCAACCATCAGCTACTGCTCAATACCCTACAAACCATCGGTTTAGATCAACATGCAATACAATGGTTTCACTCCTACCTAAACGGTAGACAGCAGGCTGTCCTCCCAACTTCCTCTAACCCTAGGTGTCCCACAAGGGTCCATACTAGGTCCCCTTCTTTTCTCTATCTTTATCAATGATCTGCACACCACCATCCCAGGAGCCACCTGCATCCAATATGCAGATGACTCAATGCTAATATGCTCCGCCTCCTCTCCTGCACAACTTCTAATCCTCACCCAGACCACTTTCAACACAGTAGAAACATGGCTAGCTAATCGCTGCCTGCTTCTAAATCCTAACAAAATCAAGCTACTACTTTTCTCCCCTAACCATAAAATTTCTCCTCCTTCCTTCAACATCAAGTCTAGCAATGACACCATTATCTCCCCTGATGACCGCACAAAGCTTCTAGGAGTAATAATAGACAACAACCTTAAATTTGATAAACATGTCAATCACACTATTAAGTCCGTCAAGAAAAAACTTGGCTCCATGTACAGAGCCAAACCTTTCCTCACCCCTCCTAGCTAGGGTAGCTATTGGAAGATCACACCTCTTCTCTACCCTTATGTATGCCTCCCCTGTACTCACCAACCTATCCAAAACAGATCTCAACAAACTATCAGCATGTTATCTCAACAAATTATCAGGATGTTACAATCATATAGCCAGATTCGCTACTGGCATGGCTTTTAGGACCCACCATTGCCAGAACCTCAAAGCATTGGGATGGCTAGAGTATCCTACCCTTCTACAGTTCAACCAGCTTATAGTATCGCATAAAATACTCCATCAACCTGATAACACCCCTGTTCTCAAAAATATTCACCCCTCATAGTGCCCCCAGGCCATTATGCTCAGCTAATAAACTAATTATAGTTTATTGCCAACTCAACCAGTAAACTCTGGAATCTAATCCCTACTATTGTTACCAAGGAAACCTCACTACCCCTATTTAAAAGAGGACTCAAAAAATACCTCGCATCTCATTGGCTGTGCTCTTGTTCTAAACCTGACTAACAACTTCACTAATACATGTCTTGCTACCCAACCTGCTGTTTAGCCAAGTATCTATGTCTCATAGCATTTGAATGTCTAGGCATTGTGAATTATAAGTTCTGATTGTATTCGACGTTCACATTTTCTGATATTTCTTTGCCAGTCATATGTAATGTCTGCACATTGTGTATATTGATATCTACCTGTATTCTTTGTCTATATTTTTCTAAACATGTCTGCCTGAGTTTATCACTCAGTGATGTATGTACTGTCTCTTTTTTTTGGTATATGAAGCTTTTCTCCCTGGGCCTCCACTGAAAATGGACTATCCCGGTCAACAAATGCAAAATAAATTAAATAAATAAAATAAATAAATAAATAAACTGAAAGCTGTTACAACACGATAGCAAAATTTGCCAATAACCAACCCCAGAAATCCCACCACTGTCTCACCCGCCACCAACTCAACTAGATTGAGCTACCTAGGCATCTTATCACTCAACCAACTAACCAATGCACACGATATAATCCATAAACCCAACAACTGTCCAGCCCTCTCAGACCTAATCCAATAAAATACAAACACAAGATCCCTCAGATCACCTGACAAATTAGTTCTAATAGTAGTTAAATCCAGCAACTTCTACGGAGACTCCCCCTATTCAGATGCAATTGCCAAAATATAGAACACACTCCCCTAACATATCCTAAAAACCCAGACTCTCACAATTTCAAATCAACACTAAAAGAACACTTTAATCAGCACTGGTGTTGCTCTTGTACAGACCCAGGGTAATTTATTTGCTGTCTACTGCCATCTATTCTAACTTCATAAACTTCCACTCTCTTCCCTTCCCCCTGCTCTCCAATAAATGTCCCTTCTCTCTACTCCCTAGGTAACAAACCCATTAAAATGTTTTGCTTGTGGTTATCTGTGATGCTAGTGAATCTACTGTTCTTGGCCTTGTGATGCTGTTTTATGTAGACCAACTGTTACTGTATTTATCTTCACATATTTTTGTACTACAATGTTCTACATGTAAATCCACAAAGCGAGGTCCTTGTCAGCAGGAAACCAGACACAAACTGAAGTCCTTAACGCGTTTACTTCTTGGTTTATGTTCTACATGTATTGACTTGATATTTTGTTTCAACTTGGTTATTTTTTGTATTCTCTATTTTTACTTGCTGGAGCTTTTCTTCTTGGGTCTCCACTGAAAATGGGCTACATGACCCAGACAGACACTACTCAGTCAACAAATGTAAATATATAAATAAAAATAAATAATAGTTTGGAAAGGTATAGTTTTCCTAGATGTATCAAGTTAGGAAAGGTATATTTTCCTTGACATACTTAGTTGGGAAAGGTATATTTTTTCCTTGCATATCTATTTGGGAAAGGTATATATATTTTTTTGATGTATGTAGTTGGGAAAAGTAAATTTTTTTCTTGACGCATTTAGTTGGGAAAAGTACATTATTTCTTTGACATGTCTAGTTGGGAAAGGTATATTTTTTTCGGTTTACCTTTAATACTGCGAATCACAAACGGGCGAGTGATATATGGTCAAACTACCATTTTCAAGATAGCCTGAATGCGAACTGAAACTGTGCAAATATGTAAAGGTGGACTGTTGAATGCTGTTCGCTGACTATACATTCGCATAGATGCAGTACGACCTTAAATAATGTCGCATACGTACTAACGTATGTCCGGCGTTCTGTAAAACATTTTCCTGCCAAAGTTTCATGTGTATGTTGTTAGTGGCGTTCACTAGTGTTGGAAAACATCAGAATAGGATGCGGAAGGGACTATGGAGGTAATAATGTATACAATGTATTAGAGAAAGCAAGTAAAATAATGTGGCATATATCATCAATACAGTTTCAAATGTCTGCAAGCTGTGTTCAGTATCATGATCAATATATGTTCGCACTAAATGTACTTGTATTTATATGTAATTCTAGGTAGACATACCATGTCAAACTAAGGGTTTTTATAATCTTGTGATGTTACTATTGCATATTAAGTTGTAGACAGTGTTTGAAAGGTTGTGTTTGTACAGCGGAGACGTTTACAGTTGTGACTGCTTATAACATGTATTACAGGCTGGGGAAGGAACCTCGCAGGAATATGCACCAGGCACAGTTAATGCAGTATACAGCACAAGTAGGACTCAGAAGGGTCGGGAAATGTTGCTAGTTGACAGGTATCAGCACTACCAGGAGAAGGCTGTTGAGGTTAAGCAATATTAGTGTTGTACAAGAAAAAATAAACAAAGGTGTAAGGGCAGATGCATAACTGAAAGAGATATAAATGGCTATAGGCTGATGAAAAGCACACCACATTACCATGCCCCCGATGTAGTACAAAAGGAGGTGCTGAGAGTAAAAGAACAGTTGAAACGTCGTGCTGAGCAATCTGTGGAGGATCCCTTTTAAATAGTTGCTGAAGTCCTAGCTTCTACATCAAGTGATGTTGTCAACGAGTTACCAAATACAAGTGCCCTTAAACAAACCATTGGGAGGCAGAGGTATAGGAAGAAATTGGAAATGTGTAATGGCTTGCAGTATCTTAGGGGACTGAGGGCTGACATGCTACCTTTGAAGACCGGTTTCTGCATTATAAAACATAGTGCAGATAACGACACCGTCCAGTATCTTAGGGGACGGAGTGCTGACGTGCTACCTTTGAAGACTGGTTCCTGCATTATAAAACATAGTGCAGATAACGACACCGTCCAGTATCTTAGGGGACTGAGTGCTGACATGCTACCTTTGAAGACTGGTTCCTTCATTATAAAACATAGTGCAGATAACGACACCGTCCAGTATCTTAGGGGACTGAGTGCTGACGTGCTACCTTTGAAGACCGGTTCCTTCATTATAAAACATAGTGCAGATAACGACACCGTCCAGTATCTTAGGGGACGGAGTGCTGACGTGCTACCTTTGAAGACTGGTTCCTGCATTATAAAACAGTGCAGATAACGACACCGTCCAGTATCTTAGGGGACGGAGTGCTGACGTGCTACCTTTGAAGGCTGGTTCCTGCATTATAAAACATAGTGCAGATAATGACACCGTCCAGTATCTTAGGGGACTGAGTGCTGACGTGCTACCTTTGAAGACCGGTTCCTTCATTATAAAACATAGTGCAGATAACAACACCGTCCAGTATCTTAGGGGACTGAGTGCTGACATGCTACCTTTGAAGACCGGTTCCTTCATTATAAAACATAGTGCAGATAACGACACCGTCCAGTATCTTAGGGGATTGAGTGCTGACGTGCTACCTTTGAAGACTGGTTCCTTCATTATAAAACATAGTGCAGATAACGACACCGTCCAGTATCTTAGGGGACGGAGTGCTGACGTGCTACCTTTGAAGGCTGGTTCCTGCATTATAAAACATAGTGCAGATAACGACACCGTCCAGTATCTTAGGGGACTGAGTGCTGACGTGCTACCTTTGAAGACTGGCTCCTTCATTATAAAACCTAGTGCAGATAACGACACCGTCCAGTATCTTAAGGGACGGAGTGCTGACGTGCTACCTTTGAAGACTGGTTCCTTCATTATAAAACATAGTGCAGATAACGACACCGTCCAGTATCTTAGGGGACTGAGTGCTGACGTGCTACCTTTGAAGACTGGCTCCTTCATTATAAAACCTAGTGCAGATAACGACACCGTCCAGTATCTTAAGGGACGGAGTGCTGACGCGCTACCTTTGAAGACTGGTTCCTTCATTATAAAACATAGTGCAGATAACGACACCGTCCAGTATCTTAGGGGACGGAGTGCTGACATGCTACCTTTGAAGACTGGTTCCTTCATTATAAAACATAGTGCAGATAACGACACCGTCCAGTATCTTAGGGGACTGAGTGCTGACGTGCTACCTTTGAAGGCTGGTTCCTTCATTATAAAACATAGTGCAGATAACGACACCATCCAGTATCTTAGGGGACTGAGTGCTGACGTGCTACCTTTGAAGACTGGTTCCTTCATTATAAAACATAGTGCAGATAACGACACCGTCCAGTATCTTAGGGGACGGAGTGCTGACATGCTACCTTTGAAGACTGGTTCCTTCATTATAAAACATAGTGCAGATAACGACACCGTCCAGTATCTTAGGGGACTGAGTGCTGACATGCTACCTTTGAAGACCGGTTCCTTCATTATAAAACATAGTGCAGATAACGACACCGTCCAGTATCTTAGGGGACTGAGTGCTGACGTGCTACCTTTGAAGGCTGGTTCCTTCATTATAAAACATAGTGCAGATAACGACACCATCCAGTATCTTAGGGGACTGAGTGCTGACGTGCTACCTTTGAAGACTGGTTCCTTCATTATAAAACATAGTGCAGATAACGACACCGTCCAGTATCTTAGGGGACGGAGTGCTGACATGCTACCTTTGAAGACTGGTTCCTTCATTATAAAACATAGTGGAGATAACGACACTGTCCAGTATCTTAGGGGACTGAGTGCTGACATGCTACCTTTGAAGACTGGTTCCTTCATTATAAAACATAGTGCAGATAACGACACCGTCCAGTATCTTAGGAGACTGAGTGCTGACATGCTAGCTTTGAAGACTGGTTCCTTCATTATAAAACATAGTGCAGATAACGACACCGTCCAGTATCTTAGGGGACTGAGTGCTGACATGCTACCTTTGAAGACTGGTTCCTTCATTATAAAACATAGTGCAGATAACGACACCGTCCAGTATCTTAGGGGACTGAGTGCTGACATGCTACCTTTGAAGACTGGTTCCTTCATTATAAAACATAGTGCAGATAACGACACCGTTTAGTATCTTAGGGGACGGAGTTCTGACATGCTACCTTTGAAGACCGGTTCCTGCATTATAAAACATAGTGCAGATAATGACACCGTCCAGTATCTTAGGGGACTCAGTGCTGACGTGCTACCTTTGAAGACTGGTTCCTTCATTATAAAACATAGTGCAGATAACGACACCGTCCAGTATCTTAGGGGACTGAGTGCTGACATGCTACCTTTGAAGACTGGTTCCTTCATTATGAAACATAGTGCAGATAACGACACTGTCCAGTATCTTAGGGGACTGAGTGCTGACATGCTACCTTTGAAGACTGGTTCCTTCATTATAAAACATAGTGCAGATAACGACACCGTCCAGTATCTTAGGGGACTGAGTGCTGACATGCTACCTTTGAAGACCGGTTCCTGCATTATAAAACATAGTGCAGATAACAACACCGTCCAGTATCTTAGGGAACTGAGTCCTGACATGCTACCTTTGAAGACTGGCTCCTTCATTATAAAACATAGTGCAGATAACGACACCATGCAGTATCTTAGGGGACTGAGTGCTGACGTGCTACCTTTGAAGACTGGTGCCTTCATTGTAAAACATAGTGCAGATAACGACACTGTCCAGTATCTTAGGGGACTGAGTGCTGACGTGCTACCTTTGAAGACTGGTTCCTTCATTATAAAACATAGTGCAGATAACGACACCGTCCAGTATCTTAGGGGACTGAGTGCTGACGTGCTACCTTTGAAGGCTGGTTCCTTCATTATAAAACATAGTGCAGATAACGACACCATCCAGTATCTTAGGGGACTGAGTGCTGACATGCTACCTTTGAAGACCGGTTCCTTCATTATAAAACATAGTGCAGATAACGACACCGTCCAGTATCTTAGGGGACTGAGTGCTGACATGCTACCTTTGAAGACTGGTTCCTGCATGATAAAACATAGTGCAGATAACGACACCGTCCAGTATCTTAGGGGACGGAGTGCTGACATGCTACCTTTGAAGACTGGTTCCTTCATTATAAAACATAGTGCAGATAACGACACCGTCCAGTATCTTAGGGGACGGAGTGCTGACATGCTACATTTGAAGACTGGTTCCTTCATTATAAAACATAGTGCAGATAACGACACCGTCCAGTATCTTAGGGGACGGAGTGCTGACATGCTACCTTTGAAGACTGGTTCCTTCATTATAAAACATAGTGCAGATAACGACACCGTCCAGTATCTTAGGGGACTGAGTGCTGACGTGCTACCTTTGAAGACTGGTTCCTTCATTATAAAACATAGTGCAGATAACGACACCGTCCAGTATCTTAGGGGACTGAGTGCTGACATGCTACCTTTGAAGACCGGTTCCTTCATTATAAAACATAGTGCAGATAACGACACCGTCCAGTATCTTAGGGGATTGAGTGCTGACGTGCTACCTTTGAAGACTGGTTCCTTCATTATAAAACATAGTGCAGATAACGACACCGTCCAGTATCTTAGGGGACTGAGTGCTGACATGCTACCTTTGAAGACCGGTTCCTTCATTATAAAACATAGTGCAGATAACGACACCATCCAGTATCTTAGGGGACTGAGTGCTGACATGCTACCTTTGAAGACTGGTTCCTTCATTATAAAACATAGTGCAGATAACGACACCGTCCAGTATCTTAGGGGACTGAGTGCTGACGTGCTACCTTTGATGACTGGTTCCTTCATTATAAAACATAGTGCAGATAACGACACCGTCCAGTATCTTAGGGGACTGAGTGCTGACATGCTACCTTTGAAGACTGGTTCCTTCATTATAAAACCTAGTGCAGATAACGACACCGTCCAGTATCTTAGGGGACTGAGTGCTGACGTGCTACCTTTGAAGACTGGTTCCTTCATTATAAAACATAGTGCAGATAACGACACTGTCCAGTATCTTAGGGGACGGAGTGCTGATGTGCTACCTTTGAAGACTGGTTCCTGCATTATAAAACATAGTGCAGATAACGACACCGTCCAGTATCTTAGGGGACTGAGGGCTGACATGCTACCTTTAAAGACCGGTTCCTTCATTATAAAACATAGTGCAGATAACGACACCGTCCAGTATCTTAGGGGACGGAGTGCTGACGTGCTACCTTTGAAGACCGGTTCCTTAATTATAAAACATAGTGCAGATAACGACACCGATACCAATGTTGTTGTCATTACCACCAGGGATAATCTGAATATGCTTTGTGAGTCAGAATACCTCATGGCAGATTGGTCCTTCCCTATTAGCACTACTGAATGTAAACAAGTGTATACATTACACTGCGCACTAACAGGTGGAGTCAACAAAAAGGTGGTACCTGTAGTGTATGGGATATTGCCCAGCAAAAGTGAAATATGTTATGATATGTTTTGGAGAATTGTGTTGCAATTGTGCTGTGAACATGAATTTAGATTGCTTCCCAATATGGTGTTAACTGATTTTGAAAGGGCTGCAGTGAATTCCATTCAGAAACATTTGCCTAACACATTAACCAAGGGCTGTTGGTTTCATTTGTGCCAAATTGTGTGGAGAAATATTCAATGTTTACTTTTGGCAGGACACTTTGGTAGATGTATCTCCTTTGCAATGTAGTGCAAGGAGATACCTGCATTAGTATTCATTGACCCTGGGGACATATGTAACACTTTTCATGAAATTGAAGCTGATATGCCGGAGGAGGGTAGGCCATTGTGTAATTTTTTTAAGGAAACCTATATATATGGCAGGCCACGGCGCTATGGTATGAGGGGAAACACAAGTGAATGAGTGCCTCCTTTGTTTGATTGCACCTTTTGGAATCAATATGACACCTGTGGTATGGGCTACCCTCCTAGCCAGAATGCAGTTGAGGGTTGGCACAGGCAGCTACATAGTTTGTTGGGTAAGAAAACACTCTATATGCTGGACATACTGCAAGCTGTACAACTCGAACAAAATCATGTTGATGATTTGATACATAGAATTATGTTATGTCTGCCTTCTTCACCAAAGCGTACGAGATTATTGGATAAAGAAGCATCTTTTACAAATCTCCTAACAAAATGTACTGAGTTCACTCCTAGGGGATTCGTTAAATTGGTTGCAAAATACTACTCCTTCTCCTAATTGTATTCTTCCTTGCACTAAATTGTCTGGATTACTTCACTTTATAGGCGAACACTGAGAAATAAGGCAATTCTGGAAGTTATATCTTGTTTACTGTAAACACGGGACTTTAATGTGGTACATTCGTGGAAAGAATCACTGTTTGTTTGATTTTACATTCATGGCATGATGGTGAACACAAGGAGATGCTTGTGGTGGTGATGTCGAAAAAAAGCAAAAAAAAAATCCACTATATGTTTTTCGATATTTTTTGTTTTTCCCGTTTTAACTTTCGCTTTTTCAGGTCGCCGTTTTGCATACACGCACATGTGCAATTCGCCTATTTAAAGGTAAACCTATTTTTTCATTGGCATATCTATTTGGGAAAGGTATATATCTATCTATCTATATATATATATATATATATATATATATATATATATATATATATATATATATATATATATATATATATATAATTTGATGTATGTAATTGGGAAAGGTATATATTTTTTTCTTGACGTGTTTAGTTGGGAAAAGTGCATTATTTCTTTGACATATCTAGTTGTGAAAGGTATATTTTTCCTTGACATATCTAGCTGGGAAGGTATATTTTCCTTGCTATATCTGTACATTTTTGCCACATGGCAAAAGCATCATCCCTGTTGTCTGCTTATAGACAGAATCAGGACTTTGTCACTCAGTTAGGGCTACCAAACTGTGATTTTGGGGAAGGGGAGGATGGCTAAGTGCTGAGTTGGATCTTGGCCCTTGCAAACAGCAGAGATTAGGGTAATTGCATATTTTAGTCTGCCACATATCTTGTTAGGTAGATCACTCAGCAACCTGTGCCCTGAATAAAATGTCAGCAATACTCTATCAGGACACATCTTCAGTATGGATGGACTTCAACATATTCTGAGATTTGGTGGTTAACAGCCTTCAAGGGTATAGTTTAGGGTACCAGTGGTATTTAAGATAAACTGTAGCCAGCATATAGCTTTCACCTGGACACTGGTTTTGAACTTTATTCCTGGTTATCTTCCTTAGCTGTGGCTGTCATTTGCAGAAGTTTCTTCACAGTATATAGCCACTATTATCCAAGTAGAAAGGCCTGAGTTTTGTATGTTTGCTATGTTGTATCACTTTACAAGCATACCAACTCTGGAATTACTGAACTTTTGGGAATGTGAATGTGGCTGCAGATCCTTAAGGATTTGGAGGGTACCTGCCTTGTGAAGCTGGGACCAAATAACGATAGACTGACATCGTGCCTCCGCCTTTTCAATACAGAGGTATATTACATATCTGCGCTAGCTGATTCAGCACTTTACCTAGAAATAAACTTTTTTTTCTCTCCCACTTTTCAGTTATATGTTCATAGGTAGGTACTGGGCTATCTGCCCGAAGGCATATATTAGCCCAGCCATGTTGTGCGGTATTCACCGCCCCTTTGGTTAGTTCCCTAGGCCCTTGATCTAGCAGCTAGTACCCTTGGCCCCTATCTAGTAGAGCTGTTGGTATGATCCCTGGTGTGAACTTTCTGTTACCCATCCACTCGTCAAGGTTCCTCTTGAAGAGTGATAGTGAGGGGCTCTGTCTTATGTAGATCGGGACCTTGTTCCATAGCAAAGGAAGTCTTTGCAAAGGGAATCTATCCCTCCAGCATGTTCTATTCATTGTTGTGCTGAGGTTTATATCCCTAGAGCATGTAGCTTGAGTGGATTTGGTTTTGCTAAGATGGAGCATGTTCAACAGTTCTGGGTTGGACATGGCTCTGTATGTTAGACAGAGATCGCCCCTGAGAAGGCGGTATGCAATAGAGAAAATCCTTAGTTTTTTCAATCGTGCTGCATAGGGTAACTGCTTGAGGCCAGTAATCCTCTTAGTGAGGTACCTCTGTGGTCTCTCCAGCTGCTGGAGATGCCTAGCCAGGTACATACCAAGTGGTGCATTGTACTCAATAATGGGTCTGATCTTGATGTGAACCCTTTCGTGATCAGATGGGTCACATAGAAGGATTTTCTAACCACCTTGGCAACATGGTTATCAAAGGAAAGCTGACTATCTACTTGGATCCCTAGATCCCTTATTACTACTTCAGATTTCAGGGGGTTACCTCCTATGTGGTAGTTCGCGGGTACTCTGTTTTTTCCAAAGGGAATTACTACGCATTTTTTAGCATTTAGCTTGAGACCATGGCTTTGACACCATGCATCAGTCTCATTAAAGCCCTTCTGGAGGATATCCATGTCGGCCGGAGACTCTATTATAGCACCCAGTTTGCAGTTGTCCTCAAACTTGGTCAGCCACAGCCCTTCATTGTTTGCCTGTACTTCAGAGAAGTATATGCCAAACAGGAGGGGCCCCAGGACAGAGCCCTGAGGCACACCACTTATTACTGGTCTGGATTCGGACATAGATCCTGCTACTCTTACTTTGTGGGATCTGTCTGAGAGCCAGTTTGCGATCCATCTTGTGACATAAGGGCTTATGCACAGGTTGATGAGTTTATCAATAATACCTGAATGGGGAATGGTGTCAAATGCTTTAGCAAGGTCAAGGTAAGCTGTTTGTACCTCCTTTCCCTTATCTATAGCCTGAGTAACTGTCTCAAAGAAGTCCATCAGGTTCAGGAGGCATGATCTGCCCTTGATGAAGTCGAACTGTGTGGGATCAAGTGTTTGGAGGTTCCCAATCTCTCCATTTATGAGTTCCATAATGATTCTCTCCATTGCCTTACAGATCAGACTGGTCAGGCTTATTGGTCAGTAGTTCCCAGGGTCGGTGTGGGCCCACCCTTGTGCAGTGGAACCACCATTGCTGTGCGCCATTCTATGGGCACATATCCTGTCGAGAGGCTGAGACTGAACAGGATATTCAGATGTGGGGTTAATACATTTTGGAGCTCGCATATGACACAGCCCGAGACACCATCTGGTCCCATGGAGGCAGTGTTTTTAGCTTTAGATAGAGCCTTATTAACCAACGTATCAGTAATAATTGGAGTTACACAATCCCCTGGAATAGTAATAGGCCCTGTAGGTGGTGGTGGTGGGGGGGAACTTGCACTGAAGCTGTCAGCCAAGATGTTGGCAATGCCAGTGAGGTCAGTGTATTTTGTTCCATTTTGTACTAGCTCAGAACAGACCTGAGCGTTGCCATTTAGGTTTTTGACGTAACCATAGAAGGCCTTATGGTTATCCTTGGCATCATTGTCAACTTTCTTTTCGAAACTGGCTTTAGTTGACTTGATGAGGGCCCTCAATTCCTTACTAAAGCTGATCAGGGAAGATTTTTCTTTTTGAGATTTGGCCTTTTTTTGTATAAGTCTCCTCCTTTTATTGTATAGTTTGCTTATGGCCGGGGTCCACCAGACTGTTTTTTTCTTGCTTGAGGAAGGAGTCTTGGTTTTATTTAGGATAGCACGGTCCATGCAATCCAGAAGATATATATAAAGTGCCTTGGTGTAGGATTCCGCATCCTGGATATCATTATCCTTCTGCAAGGGAATAGTGAAGCTTTCCACTTTGGATGCAAGTAGTTTGAAGTTTGCTTTGGAAAGGTTTTTTTATGATGGTTTCTTTGACTGGGGGAAGTGGAGGGGTGAGGATGTCTAGGGTTATCAGTTTGTGGTCTGATCTGACCAGAGAGGGAGTGATAACGGGTGTGGTACAATGGACACCCATATTTGTGATGACTAAATCCAATATGTTGTCCCCTCTAGTGGGAGAACATACCAGTTGTTCAAGGGCATTTGAATTTATAAATTCTACGAACCGCTGGACATAGGAGTTAGAACTTTAGTAGTTCGCCCAGTCTATACCAGGGTAGTTGAAATCACCCAAAATTATGGTGTTGGGTAGGAACTTTATATTTTCCAATGCCTCAAGGAATGCTGAGTGAGCATCTTGGGACATGGTGGGCAATCTATATCAGGCTACGACTTGAAATGTGGTTTTGCCTGCTGATAGTTGCGCATGGATGATCTCTGGGGCATCATGCTTCGCCACTAACCTGGAGATGTGGGTATCCTTGATGAATATGAATACACCTTCGCCCTTTGTACTGCGATCCAGTAACTGAGGCTGGAAGGTATGATATAAATTGTAACCTGGTAGTGCTGGGGTGCTCTCTGGAGCCTTGAACCAGGTTTCTGTCACTGCACAAACATCAATTTTCTCCATACTGAGGAGTGCCTCGAGTGCGTGCATTTTGAGGTTGAGACTTCTGGCTTTGAGTAGCATTACCCTTAGTTTTTTGTTACCTGTGCTGGTTACGGTGGTTGGTTTGTCCTTTGAGCCTTGCCTAAAAAAAGGCACTATGGGGACGGCAAGAGCCTTGGCCAGTATTCAAAAGCCTAGGGGTGACAGGTGCATACCATCTCTGGTGAAACAGCGAGGTTTGTCTATCATGTCATCCCAGGCAGACAGACACTGGATCCCCTTAGAATGACACCAGAAGCTTAGCCAACTGTTGAAATTGATCATTTTGTCTTTGTATTGTGGTATCATTCTAGGTGAAGGTAGTATGGCCCTTTGCCCCATTGTTAGGATCGTTATCTCTCTTCTAGGCTAACTTCTTGCTGTTCAGGGTTAAACGCACCACTATGACACAGACCATCTCAAGTTCAGGTAGCAGCTCATGTCGTTGGTGGAGCCATAAAGTCTAGGGTGAGTATGAGTGGCTGTCAGCAGCTCACCCATCCTGTAGGAGGGTGGGTGGTTTTGGTCTGCTGCATTCACCAACAGCAAGAGGAAGTTCATGGATACAGAGAGCAGTTAAGACCAGGCATGTGGGACTGGTACTATCAAGCCAACTGTAGTAACCCTAGTTGAGTGTATGGGTAGAAACCTGCATGTCCTGGGGAGGGTATACTAAATCCTCATGATTCAAAGGTTCATAGGTGTATACTACATGAACAACAACTAGGGCCTTTAAAAGCCTAGCTGTACAACCCAAATGTGACCCACATATTTGATTTATATTTGATTTATAGTTTATTTATGTTATTTATTTATTTATGATTTATGTTAATAGGTTCGCTATATTGCCAGGTTCTCTGAATGTGGCACCATTAACCACTGGTTCAGTACATTGCTGTGTGTTGCCCTTGGGGTTTCTGACACAGCAATGGAAGGCCTTATGGTTATCTTTCACCTGGGATGCTATCCTAACCTCAAAGTTGGCTTTGCTTAATTAACCCTCTTAGTTGCCTATTTACTTTGATAAGAGAGTTTCTATTTTTATGGGAAATTATCCTTCCTGATTTTTGCCATAATTTATTTCTTTTTATTGTGTAATCTGTTTAATTTGGGATGTCACCAGGGCAGTTTGTTTCTGGGGCTAGCATTGGGCTAGGTAAAGCAGCCTCTATGCATGCATTGACATGGTTGTACTGAGTTTTGGGGGCCAATTTAGCATAGGCTAGTGTTTTTCAGGTTTGGGGGGGGCATAGACATTTAATTTGCCTTGGTATAGCTCCTAACCATTACTGGTTTTAATGGGTCTATGGAGTTGATTTTAATTTTGAAGGAGACAGCTTTATGGTCGGACCTTACCATGGAGAATAAGACATGGGGGGGTGCAGCGTTCTCCCATATTTATTAGCACAAGGTTTAGTATGCCAGAGAATGTAGTGGGTGTATTCCCTATTTGGTCAAGGGTATTTGTATTTACAAAGTCCAAGAATCTGTATGCCTGTAGATTTGAGGCTATGTGTAATTCCTCATCTATAGAGGGGTAATTAAAGTCTCCCAAGAGTAGGTTGTTGGGTTGGATGGTAAGTATATCCAGTAGGTTCAAGTATGCATTGTGAGGTTCTTGGGAGATGGAGGGTGATCTATAGCTGGCTAGGATATGGTACATGATTTTTGGCTATGGTGATATGCACATGGAGTAAGTCCAGCACATCATCCTGTCTGACCACCCCAGAGGTATACTTATTACTGATGTATATCAATATACCTCCACCTTTAGCCCTTGTCTATGCATCTACTGGTCTAAAAGTGTGGAAGGCACTGGAACTTTGCACTGCCGGGGTGCTTTCTGCCACTTTAAACCATGTCTCAGTCACTGCACAGGTATCTATATTCTCAAGTATGAGGAGGGCTTGGAGGGACTGTATTTTTTTTATTTAGGCTCCTAGCCTTGAGCAGTAACACTGAGGTTCAGTTGAGCTGTGTTTGCTATTTCAGTACGTTAGTCAATTTGGCATTGTCTAAAAAGGTACTGTGCGGGCAGACAAAGCCTTAGCCAGTATTTGAAAGCCTGGAGAGGAAACGTGCAGACCATCCATGGCAAAGCAACGTGGCCTGCTGACCATGTCCTCCCAAACTGACAAATATTGGATTCCCTTAGAATGACACCAGAAAGACAGACAGTTATTGAAATACATTTTTTTTTTGCTGATATCATGGCATCATCCTCGGTGATGGTAATATGTTGCTCAGTGCCAGGCTCATACTGGCCTGAGACACATGGTCTGAAAGCTCCATAGCACTCCATAGTCATGGTAACATGAGTGCCCACATCAGCCATGTTGGTTATGGCTAAAGTAGAATGAGCCTCATACTCTGCATATAGAATGATACAGTTGCTGTGATGGGGTACCATGTAGTTCCTGTGTCTGTAAACAATTAGGTTATAAGCTTGAAAAAAAACAGACTGATCTAGTCAGGGGTGGTGAAACCAGGCCTTCAGATTCTCTGGACAAAGGCATTCTTTATTTTGATGCCTGTACAGAAGAAAAGTGCAGGTCTTTGCGCAAATTCTTTCAATGTGCATAGGGACTTTGTCTGGAGCTAGACAGCTGACAAGTATAGAATGAAAAATCTGATAAAAAAATCTTCTAAAGTTTTAAAAAGTACAAGGGAGTAAGTATAAATTTGTTAAATTTCATACTGTTAGGTCACTTGCACCAATCATCACTGATCACCACTACCCCTCCTCGGTTTTACATTCGTCTGGCTGTGGTATTCAGGGTTGCTATTCAGTGGACTCTGTAACCCTCTTGTGTGGTTATGCACTGCTGTATTCAGTCTGAGTTACTTTTTCATGTTTACTCTTTTTTTCAAGTCATTTTGCCATTCATGCTTGTTGACTATCAAGGCCCTTATGTCCATTTGCACATCCATTGTCTCTAACACCTCAGCTGTTACACCACACAACACCTTGTGGTTTGGCTTCTTTCCAGAGGAAGTTTATCTCATGCCACCTTCAACCTAGACAGCTGGGTGCTAAATCAAATGTTGATGTGGCATTATCCCAGCAGCCATGAAGAGTAGATACTTTTTCTCTTAGCCTATTTGCTGATCCCAGTGGCAACATGGCATGTGGGAACTCCTACCATACTTTATTGGTAGCTCATGAACAGTTTTACACACTACCAAAATACAGCATTTATACAATGCACTTTTTAAAAGGCATGGGAATTTGGGCTTATTGTGCTGCATGCTGAAAAACCTGCCTCCATTGTGTGCAAGTCAGGATATGGGTTGAGGTGCTTCTATTTCCCACAGGATGGACAACCCACCATTGACAACTCAGTCCCAGCCCCACAGATTTTGCTCTTCTAGCTCATGGGCTGTTACTTTGCCCCAATCATTTAGGTTATAGTCAGGGCTTTATCCTGTTAGAAAATTAAAAAAAACAGCCACCAGGTACCAAAAGAAACTAGTAAGGCAATCCAAGGCACCGCAGGACCAAGAATCAGCCAGAATTCTTTTAAAATCCAACTTTAATTTAAGCACAAAAGCACATAAATGCACACATTAAAACCAGCATTTTCGTTTGGATTACTTCATCAGATGTGGGTCAGAGAACAATTAATGCCTTTTATAATCCTCTAGGAGATTAATTATCCAATAAAAAACATCCAATTTAAAACATCATTAATCCTCATGAATATTCACGTTAAAACCTTGCATGCAGAAAAAACACTACTAACCATAAAACTTTGTATAAAATGTTCATAAATATTAAAAAACATGATATACATTTTACAAACTTAAAAAATACATCACATGAATTTATAAAACCATAAAATGCTTAAATATCTTGGATAACTTAAATAACTTAAATAAAACCATTTGTATTAAAATAAAAGTAAAATGTTTGTAGCACACTCTAGTGGTTAAAGTTAAAATTGCATTAAAATGTGAAAGAAAAGGAAAAGCACCAAATGCACACGAGCAGCGAGTACCTTGTTATATAATTCTATAATTTAGTTGTCCTTAGTTTCAACAGGGGTACAAGAGAGATATTCTCATTTAAACCTGGAGGGGATGTAGCTTGAAGTGTTATTTGCCACCTGAGCTCTTTATATTCTGTTTTCTCTTCCCATTGTCCCCCTCTAACATCTTTTTTGACCCCTTTCAACACAAAGAAGGAATAATTAGCATTGACACATATTAAAGAATGTTTAAAAAGGGCATTTGTTTCCTTCCTGTTTTGCATATCATATAGATGTTCGTATATCCTCCTTTTTAGCTTGCGTTCAGTTTTGCCCAGATAAAAAGAATGACATACCTCACACAGAGCTAAATAAATAAGGCCATTTGAGTCACAGTTAAAATATCCTTTACTACTTAAAACCACAAGGGTGGGCCGTAAGAATAGAATTCAGGAATTTGTTGATTTTATACATACCACCACCCCATTTCTCAAATTCACCTTCAACGTCTCAGACGAAAAACTACAATACTTAGATATAGATATAAAGAAAGTAACAGGTTCAATTCAAAGGTGCATAGAAAAAACACCTTTACTAACTCATATTTGCACTATAACAGTGCTCATCCTTCTCATTGTTGTTGTGCCTTTCGGCTTTTCCCGGTTAGGGGTCGCCACAGCAGAACTCCGATCCGCTAATGATTGGCAGGAGATTTTTACGTGCCGAGTTGTCAGCCCTGATGCACAACCTTCAATGAAGGTACACCCATTCACGCTTGTCTCCACACAGAAGACGCTCTAACTGAGAATCGAACAGGACAACATCTTACTGTGAGGAGACAACGCTACCGCTCATCCTTCTCATTACAAGAGAAATATAGTAAAAGGGCAGTATAAAAGGGCAAGTCGTATGACCTCTGACACCAAGGACTTTGTGAATGAGTGCAATTTTCTCAAGGGATTGTTTTCAGCAAGGGGCTATCCAAAAGAGTTCCTTGAAGAAATTACAAAACAAGTACAGAAAGGTAGAAATGACAAATATAAACCTATCCATGGTCGGCCCTTAGTTGAGAACAATAGTACTGACGCCTCACAGCAGAGCCAGTTTAGTAAAGCAATGGTGCTAGAATACAATGCTAGCAGTGGATTAGTAAGGAGAATTATCAGTGATGAGTGGGAGAAACTCAAAAATCTCACTGATTTGAGCACATAACCAAAACAGAACTGAAATTTGTATATAAAAACTGACAAAGTGTGAAAAATGCCTTAGAAAATGACAAAAAAAGGCAAATGGAAGGAAGAAAGTTGGTACCTACAAATGTGGGTGATGTTCATAATGTAGGTTTGTAATGAATAATGAAGAAGTCATTTTAAACAGTAGAAATGTGGTTTTAAGTAGTAAAGGATATTTTAACTGCGACTCAAATGGCCTTATTTATTTAGCTCTGTGTGAGGTACGTCATTCTTTTTACCTGGGCAAATCTGAACGTAAGCTAAAAAGGAGGATATACGAACATCTATATGATATGCAAAACAGGAAGGAAACAAATGCCCTTTTTAAACATTCTTTAATATGTGTCAATGCTAATTATTCCTTCTTTGTGTTGGAAGGGGTCAAAAAATGTCAGAGGGGGACAATGGGAAGAGAAAACAGAACATAAAGAGCTCAGGTGGAAATAACACTTCAAGCTACATCCCCTCCAGGTTTAAATGAGAATATCTCTCTTGTACCCCTGTTGAAACTAAGGACAACTAAATTATAGGATTATATAACAAGGTACTCGCTGCTCGTGTGCATTTGGTGCTTTTCCTTTTCTTTCACATTTTAATGCAATTTTAACTTTAACCACTAGAGTGTGCTACAAACATTTTACTTTTATTTTAGTACAAATTGTTTTATTTAAGTTATTTAAGTTATCCAAGATATTTAAGCATTTTATGGTTTTATAAATTCATGTGATGTATTTTTTAAGTTTGTAAAATGTATATCATGTTTTTTAATATTTATGAACATTTTATACAAAGTTTTATGGTTAGTAGTGTTTTTTTCTGCATGCAAGGTTTTAATATGAATATTCATGAGGATTAATGATGTTATAAATTGGATGTTTTTTATTGGATAATTAACCTCCTAGAGGATTATAAAAGGCAATAATTGTTCTCTGACCCACAATCTGATGAAGTAATTCAAACGAAAACTCTGGTTTTAATGTGTGCATTTATGTGCTTTTGTGCTTAAATTAAAGTTGGATTTTAAAAGAATTCCGTCTGATTCTTGGTCCTGTGGTGCCTTGGATTGTCCTTATCCTTTTAGATTACAGAGACTGCATACAATTGTTTCTTAATTTGCAATTATTTGAGTTGCATTTAATCCTTTCCACAGTGACCACCAAGGTCTAATTTCTCTGATGCCCTATATATCCCATTCCTTTCCACAAGGTGAAAATGTTATGGCCCATTTGTTTCTCTTAGGGACAGGAGTCAAGCAATGGAGAGTCGAGCTGTCATACATTCAAGGTCAGGGAGATTTGTAGCTTTATGTCCGTAATCCCTCTACACATACCTGTAACCACCCCAGGGTTTAGTATGCAATAAGCATCAGTGAGTGAGTTCCAGTGGTGATGTAGTTGCTCAGGACTTCCCTATCCCCTCTTGTAAGCAGAACTCCCATGGGAGCTATTATCTCAACCAGAAATTCTACAGTGGTAGCGAGCACCAGTACATGCACGTCTCTTTCTCCCAGCCATGTAACTCATCACTTTCCCTGTGTCAGTTTCAAAAGGCCATTATTCAAACTTGTGTCTTCTGGTTCATAGTTAGGCGTCTATCTCTCCACACCAGTGAAGTTGGTGTAACTGTCTGAACTTGATGCAGAGTTTCTTGATTTGTTCATTATCACAAAGGCTGAGCTGTTTTGTTGAATAATGTCCTGAGTTTAAAGTGCATGTTAACTTATATGTTCCATATTGTGTATGTTGAGGGCCATCTGACTGTTAAACCTGAGAGCATTACTGAAGGTTATTAGTGGACTCGCTGTGCCCTTAAGAAGGTAAAAATGTAACTATATCAAAGACAGACATCCAGATGCACTCTGCTTCTAGGAAATTTAGCTGACGAACTGACCATTGATGAGTACTGAAAACTTTCCATCCTGGGGTTTGCCAGAATTTATTATGCATCACACTTGGGGAGGGTTTTTGGTGAAGAGGGATTTATAGTAATGTCTCTACCCATTAAGATACACAAGGGTTTTGATGGAAGGTTAGCTAAGCCTAAAGTAATTTATTTGGGTAATGTTTTATCCGTGGCTTCTCTTCCTTTTCCCTCTGTTTTGCAACTGATACTGGGAACTCCTCTCAGAAGTCATATCTCATCATCGAAATGTGTTGGCAGTTACTGTGAATTAGAATCTAATGTTCAGCAGGTAGAATCCTGCACCTGGATGCAACTCTGTCTGGTTTCCTCACTGCAAGATTGCCAGGTGGTTTTGCTGTCAAATTGTTTGGGTAGATTTGCACTTAATTTTTCCCTCAGCTAGCTAAAAGATGAGTGTTTGGTTCCTAGCCACACTGGAGGAGTACAGAACAAATACCATTTCTGTTTCTGTCAAACACTGATGTCAAATAACCAAGATGGAAATTTGCTCCATCAGATCATGTTTCTTTAACTGTTTTCTGAGATTGGTAATTCCCAGCTTCCTGCAAACTATAGTTAAAAATATACAGGGCTGTAAAGACTCAGTAATTCCATGGGATGTGGGAAACATGGGCCTCCCAGAGAACTAATTTATCTACTGATGTATAAATGTGTAATAGGTGGATGGAGACCGGGCCCGGCCAGCTGTGGTTATATTTGTTACAGGCAAGAAAGGAGACAATCAAGAAAGACCAGGCTAGAAGTATAATTTCTGAAGTTCTTGACAGAAGTTTAGCCTTTTCTCTTTGTAAACTTTGGATCACAAACACTTGAAGGAAGGCATGTAGACACAGCACATCTTAGACAGCCTTTCTCCAAAGCCCTTCTAGTGTATATGAAAGTTGCAGATGGAGACCTAACAGTACTTGGATGGCAAGTGGACCCGTGGTATTGTCATAGTGCTGCCATCCACTATGTCCCCTACTATGCAGACAAGGATGCCTTTTGGTGGTTGTGGGGGTGTTCTTCATCTCCTATGATTTTCATGGTGCATGCTAGTATCATCATGTGGTCTGAGTTAGACATCCTGCAGCTCTAAGTGGTGTGGAAGACAAAAGGGATTAGCTTAGAACCCTGTGGCCTTAATGTGGATCATTGCAATATTCTTTCAGAGCCCCTGATGTCCCTTTCATTGGCAGCGTGGTCATGGTCATGTTTGGTGGCAGTGGCTTCTGCTTCCCTGGTGGGAGTTTCTGGTTATGGGAATATCTAGATCTGGTAGAGTGCACCTGTGGTTGGCTTCTACATAAATATTTCTACCTTCAGCATAATATACAACTTATTCATGTCAATACCAGCTATGAGGATTTTATCACACATACCTAAGTTAATGGGAGAAAATGACTGTGGATTTACACATAAAAACTATATGAAGAATAGTGTAAAAAAAAAAAAGAAAACACCTCCTCCTGCTCCATTTCATGGTCATGGTATCCCTTCTCTTGGCAGTCATGACCCTGGCTGCATTTCAACCAGTCTTTCTTCTTCTGTCAGTGGCAAACTTCATTCCAGCTTTATGTGAACGTAGTTATCATTTACCAAGATGTACAGGCCTTGTTAAGGATTTGATGTGCTCTGTCTGATCTTCTCCACTTGTTGATGACCACCCAAATGGGGTGTTCCATCTTTTCTTCTCCTTATTTGGAGCCTTTGGTCCAAACATTCTGCAGGCTAGTGACCCAGGTAGTGGTGAGGTGAATTACATGAAAATTCCCTTATCATTCTTTGCATGTAGTTCATTAATGTAACTTATGTATGCCGGAAATAATGTCTTCAGACTATGGCACCTTCAAAGCACTTTCTTAAATTGTGAGAATACAGAGTTAATGCACACAAGACTATGCATCTGTCTCTTCACTCCTGAACTACACCAGGTTTGTTGGAACTTTTGCAGATCATTTGGAAGACCAGCTTCACTGCCTAGGGATTCAGTTAACCTCTGCATCGGAGTTAGCCCTTCAGAAGTCTCTCAGCAGTACATTCTAAGACTAGGATTCTTTACAGATCTCAGGATTTATAGGCATTACCATTGTATTGGAGAAGAGCGGCAGTTAAAATGATCGTCCTCCATGGCTGTAGTCTTCATGTTCAAAACCAGACCCTGTTTGTCCTGCTAGCAGTTTTTCTGAATTTACCTTGAAGGCACAATTTTTCTTTCTTTCTTTCTTTCTTTCTTTCTTTCTTTCTTTCTTTCTTATTTACTTACCTGCTTACGTTTTAGTTTCCAGGCTAGAGCATCGATCAGACAATAATCAGTTGCAGGCTCAGCCCAGGTGGCATAAAAACAGTACAAAACAGAGTGCAAAGAAGAACAGTCAATGAAACATACAGAAAGTAATACGTGCAACTCGTTTCTAGTACATCATACATACAACAGCAAATCAGTTACAAATTAGTATTGAAGATATATATGTGTGTGTGTGCGTATGTGTGCATGCGCACGTTTGTGTGTACATGTGTGTGTGTGTGTGTGTGTGTGTGTGTGTGTGTGTGTGTGTGTGTGTGTGTGTGTGTGTGTGTGTGTGTGTGTGTGTATGGGTCTACTTTGGAAGCCCAAAGTTTCAGAACTTCAAACTTAATATGGTCGAGACCATAAGATCGAAGTTTTGAAACATCAAACCTTTTAAATGGGGATTGCCATACAGTGCTGAATGGGAAATTTACCATTCTTTTTACTGTAGTGCGATCTTGGAGTTGGTATATTTAATTAGCAGGGGTGTGGGGGGTTATGAACCCCTGCATAAATGTAAAAAAAATATATTTTTATTTTTTTTTTAATTGAAGTTTTGAACTTTCAAAACTTTGATGTTATGGTGTCGGCCACATGAAGTTCGAAGTTTTGAAAGTTCAAGCTTCCAAAGTAGATCTGTGTATATACATAAGATATATCTTCAGGTAACAGTGATCCTGAGAACAGAGGTGTACCATAGGAAAGAAGTAGTTGAGTAAAATTCATAATTGAACTCCTTACTTGCTTCCATCAGGTCAATATCTTCCCTCTCATCCTTAAAATTATTCTGAAAGACTTCCTAGCCAAATCCTGGCTTTGTTCTTACTCAACACAAGGAAAAACTACTTCCCTAAATATGATCAAGTACCCATTCATACCGTGCACCTCTTTACTCACCCTTCTTTACTCACTTTCTTATGTCTATCAATTTCTCTCCCATGGCTTTCTCTCTAAATATACCAAAGCCTGCTTTTCTCTCACTTTAAATTGTAATTCCGTTTTGTATTATACCAACTTACCTTTAATTTATCTATAAACTGGCTAAAATTTCTCTAACTATTAAATCATTATCATATAACTTGTATCTATTCTTAACCAATATTTTCATACTATGTCTAATTCAGTATAATTACTTAAAGTGTAATTTTTTTTTAATTATTTTTAAAGACCTTAAAATTATTGTTCTTAAAATATTTTGTAATACTTTGGAGCTTTTCTCCCTGGGCCTCCACTGAAAATGGGCTCCTACCCAGTTGGACTTTCCCAATAATCAAATTAGCCTGACGAGTCTGATCTGTAAGGATATGGAGCACATCATCATGGATCTAATTAACAAGGATATAGGGAACCTTCTCTAGATCCCACACAATTTGGTTTTGGGAAAGGTAGATTATGCCTGCTCAACCTGGTTGACTTCTTTGAGTCAGTCACCAGAGCTGTGGATGAGGACAAGGCAGTTCATACAGCCTACCTTGATCTGGTCAAAGCCTTTGATACCATTCCCCACTCAGGAATTCTTGATAAACTCACCAAACTAGGCATCAACTCCTATATCACTAGGTGGGTTGCAAACTGACACACAGATATAACCCACAGTGTGAAAGTAGCGGACTCCAAGTCAGACTGCCGACCTGTCACGAGTGGAGTCCCACAGGGATCAGTCCTGGGTCCTCTCCTGTTTGACATCTACTTCTCAGAAGTCCTGGCCAACATGAAGGGACTCTGGCTGACCAAGTTCACAGATGACTGCAAGCTGGAAGCCATTATTAATTACCAAGTGATGTAGACATCCTACAGAAAGGTCTCACTTAGACCAGTGACTGGTGTCAAAACCATGGCCTTAAGCTTAATACCAAAAAATATGCCCTCATCCCCTTTGGGAAAAATTCAGTTCCCACTAATTACCACATTGATAGGAGCCCACTGAACACTGAAGGCGTTATAAGAGATCTGGGGACACAGGTTGACTGCAACCTCTCCTTCAACCAGAACATTGTCACTGTGGTCAGAAGGTCCTTCTATGTGGCACATCTCATTACCAAGGGTTTTGCATCCAGGAAGAAAGAGGTCATCATCTCTCTCTACTCTTCCCTCATTAGGCCAATCATTGAGTATAATGCCCTACTTGGCATGTACCTCACTAGACACATGCAACAGCTGGAAAGGCCTCAAAAGTACCTCACGAAGTGGATCCTAGGTATTAAACACATGTCCTACATTGGACAGACTCAAAAAGCTCTAGCTATTCTCTGTCTCATATCGTCTACTAAGAGGTGATCTCTGCTTGACTTACAAAGCCATGTCTGACCCAGCTCTGTTAGAAATGCTCCATCTAAAGAAATCCCAATCCCTCCGCACCACATGCTCCAGAGACCTCAACCTCATTACCACAATCAACAGAGCATGTGAGGGACAGGTTCTGCCCATGCTCTGGAATACTCTTCCCATACATGTCAAGCAGAGTACCTCAATGGCCCTCTTCAAGAGAAATCTTGATGAGTGGATGAGAAATAGAAAGTTCACCGTTGGGATCACTCCAGTGATTCTACTTGATAGAGGCACTAGGAACTAACGTCATGCAGCATAATGCTAGGGCATTTCTGTGGGCTAGGCTTGTAAAGGCCCCAGGGCTATTAGCCTAGTACACACCTATGAACCTCCACTGATGTGTCTTTTAAATTAAAGTGTATCACTGACCCTGACTGAGTTCTGTCTTTAAGCCAGTTTGCTACCCACTGGTTTTGTACAAGTTTACATTCAACTCTTAACAGTTTTTCTATTATGCTAGTGTGAGAAATAGTATCAAAGGCCTTGGCCAGATCCAGGTAAACAGAGGACATAGACTTGCCAGGTTAAGTAAGCAGGATCTGCCTTTCACAAAGGTACATTTGTTTGGGTCAAGAAGCTGCCAATGTTCTGATTTATAAGTTCCATGATTATATGTTATTTTAGATTTAAAATGATACTAGTAAGGCAAATTGATCTGTAGTTTTCTGTGTCAGTAGTAGGGACACGTTTTGAGGGGTACCACAACAACAGCCCCACATTCTCGGATACAACTTTCATAGAAAGGCTAAGACTGAATAATTCAGTGAGGGAGATGGTGAGGCAGTCTTTCATTATAACAAGGCTACAAGCTGGTATGTTGTTTGGATCCATAAAGCTACTACTCTTAATTTTGTAGAAGGATTCTAGGACATATTTGGATGTAATCACTGACGATGGTGCTGAATGGATAATGTGATGGGGACCATTGGTGGGGGAAAGAGGGGAGAAGCTTAAGCCAAACTTGCCTGCAAGAATATTTGTTATTTCCTTGGGCCTGGAGTGGTTGGTGACAGATTTTAAATGTAGTGTGCTGTTTAATATTGTTCCTATGATTCCTGCTGTAGTCAAGTATGATTTATGGTTCTCCATGGATTCTGTAGCGATGTTTAATTCATATTTTACATAGCAAATTTTGATCCTTTGCCTTAGTTCTTTATTTAACCTGTAGATGTCACTTTTAGTAACACTTAGTGCTGTCTCATTAGCTCAACAGGAGTACCTCACATTTGGTGCAGAAGGCTGGGGGTTCTATTTCCCCACCAGCTAGCTGGGTTAATTTTCCAATACTGACAGTGCAGTCCCACATAAGGGGGTGCTTGCATTTCCGAGTGTGCCATCCTTCAGATGAGAAGTTAAACTGAGGTAGCGACCCCTTCTGACCGAGTTGGTAGAACTCAGGTAGATGTAAATGTTCTAAAAGATCACGCTGCACTTAACAGAAAAGAGAAGGGGAAGGTGCCTGAAGCCCAAACACATTTCCCCTAGTCTGTATGACTACCACATTGGTTCTCCACTGAAACAGCTGACCAACAAAAATAAGATACATAAATAAATGGGGAAGTGTTGTTTTCCTTACCAACAGTTTCATGATCACAAAACTCATCTTAGTTTTCAGTCTTCCATTTACTGTGACAACTTACTTGAAAACCACTGATAAAAATGAAAAACTTCAACTTTAGTTAACCTTTCAGGATGGCAGAAGCCTCAAACTAGCTTTAACAAGTTACATTTTTCTATTATTACATATTGCATAAAATTCCTGCACAGCTTCAAATTCCTGGACAGTTTGCGCATTATCTTTGGTAGATTTGAGGAAAGAAACAACAGGATGGCACTAAATCCACCCACTGATGAGAAGGATGATGTACTCAGCCTCAGCACAGAGGAGGTAAGAAGAGAGCTAAGGAAGGTGAACCCCAGGAAGGCGGCTGGCCCAGGCAACATATTGGGCAAGGTGTTAAGAGGCTGTGCTGATCAGCTGTGTACAGTGCTCAAGGAAATATTTAACACCTCACTTGCCATGGCAAAAGTATCCTCATACTACAAGAAAACTAGCATCATCCCACTGCCTAAGAAAACTACTCCTTCCAGCCCTAACAAATACAGACCAGTCACTCTGAAATGTTTTGTGTGGCTGATCAAAAAGCATCTATCATCATGCCTACCTCCTGATTTTGACCCTGTGCAGTTTGCTTACACAGCCAGCAGATCCACGTCTGATGCCATATCAGTAGCACTACACATATCTCTCTCTCTCGAACATTTAAAGAGCAAAAACAACTACGTGAGGATGCTGTTCATAGACTTCAGCTCTGCATTTAATATGGTGGTACCAATGCAGCTGATGGAAAAACTGACATATTTAGGAATCAGTAAACTCCTCTGTAACTGGATCCTGGACTTCCTGATTCAGAGACCATAGAGGGTGTGTTCAGGTAAGAACACATCAAAGTCCATCAGGATTAATACAGAGGTTCCACGGAGATGTGTTCTCAGCCCACTGTTATTCACCACCCTGACCTACAATTGCTATGCTAAGCACAAGTCCAACTATATCATCAAGTTTGCTGATGACACCACAGTTGTGAGGCTTATCACAAATGAGGATGAAAGGGCATATGCAGAGGAGGTGGCATCTCTGATCAGTTGGTGCGAGGGGAACACCCTTGACCCAAATGTAAACAAGACCAAAGAGATTATTATTGACTGAAAAAGAGAACAAACCATCCAGTGCTCATGATCAATGGTGAGAGTGTGGAGAAGGTCAACAGTATGAAATTCCTGGATGCACACTTATCAGAAAATCTCTTGTGGTTGGGAAACACCAGCCAGCTGGTCAAGAAAGTGCATCAATGCCTCCATTTTTTGAGAAGGCTGAAGAAAGCCAAGGATCCTTCTTATATCCTCTCCACCTTCTATAGAGGTGCAGTAGAGAGCATCCTCACTAGCAACTTCACAGTGTGGTTTGGATGCTGCACAGTTACAGAAAGGAAGGCACTTCAGAGTAGAGTAGTGATGGTTGCAGGGAAGGTAACAGGTTCCAGTCTTCCATCAATACATCAACTTTATTCTGCAAGAAGCATCCAAAAGGCCACCAAAATAATACAGGACAACACGCATCCCGTGCATGGACTGTTTAAGCATCTGGCATTGGGCAGAATATATTGCAGCATCTGTTGCAGGACTACAAGATTCAGAAACAGTTTCTACCCTACAGTGATAAGAATTCTGAACTCGGACACTAGCCACAGTGGTCTGGACACATAATATGTCAGTTTTTATTTGTGCAATACATACTTATAGAAGTTCTAAGTGCAATATTTATTTATTATATCCAGAGTCAGTATTATTTTACCCACCCAGTGCAATATTAGATAAATAAGTTAGGCATTGTTCAGTCTGTGGTGTGCGTTTGTATTACTTTAAATGGGGTAGTTAATTTAACTTAGGGGAGAGTATTATTTTCGTATTTGCTCCTTCTTATGTGTTTTGAAAGTAGTATTGTATTTGTTAGTATGTTTATTCCTCTACTTGTATGTGTTGTGTTTTATATTTTCTTTGTAATCCGAAGAACTGAGTTGATGCACAAAATTTTGTTTAGGCTACATGCATGTAGTTCTAAATGACAATAACATTTACTTTGACTTTGACATTGATACTGAATAAGCAACCGATGGCAGTGGCATGCTTTCCATAACTTTGGCTACCCTGCCCTCTTGTGGTAATAGCTAAGAAATACAAGTTGATGTAATAGTGCAGTTTGTTACAGATTTTTTCTTTTTAGTCTCTTTTTCCCCAGAGGCATAGATGTTTTGGATGTCAGAAGTACCTGTTTAATGCTGCAGAGTTAGTTAAAAGTTTCATTTCCTGTTTTCCTCCCTTCTCCTATTTTGCTTCCCAACATACTCATTATGTGTTAGTCACATTTTACTTTTAATGTAATTTGATCAAGTTAGCACAGCTAAGAATACACATCTCCTTTCAGCAGAGTTTAGAGTATATTTAATTTCATAGATGATAACAAGGGTGAGAGTGCATTGTCATACGAATAATCATCCAAAATTAAACAATAATTATTTTTTGGGTACTCTCATAATGCAAAGATGGATACCTGAATTAGATTCTGATCAGTTTACACTGAGCAAATGCCTAAGCAGGTCACTTAAGTTCTTTGCCCTTGTGAAATGCCTCTGAAAATCCTGGTCACTAAGTAAAAACAAATGAATAATCTTTGATACTACAAATACCTTGTAAGAATGTGCTGCCACCTCTAAACCTGTACACAGCTAAGTTTTTATTTCTGATTTGGGTTTTATCTGCTGTGTGTCACTGAGCAGATATAATCAAGATATTGAAAACATTAGTGGAGAAATAGCTGTACTACTTTGTAATTTAGTGTGGAGAGAGAGAGAGAGACAGAGAGAGCAGCATATCCCAGGCAATCGAAGACTAGGCATTCTCGTGCCAAACAACAAGGATAAAGGGGATAGCCACAACTGCAGGCAGTAGAGATGTATCAAACTCCTGTCGCACTGCATGAAATTGCTGGAGACGGTGAATCACAAATGAATACACAGAGTGATAGTAATGTGGGAGATGAACAATTCAGATTCAGATCATGAAGTAGAAAAACGGAGTGTTTGCAATGAGACAGAAGTTACTTGAAATGAGGAAAGACTTCAATCATTCCTATGGATGGAGAAAGCATATAACAAAGTCCCAAAAAAGCTCATTTGGGCAGCCCTGCAATGGTTCAAAGTCCCAGAAATATTGTGGAGAATTATTGCAGGCTATGAAAAAATATCCAGTGATGCTGAGACTCACAGAGCGGTTTCCACTGGAAGTGGGTTTGCAACTGACTTCAACTCTGATCCCACGTCTGTTCATATTGCTGATGGAATATCATTAACTGGTGGAGGGGACAGATCAACAAAGGTTCTGTATGCTAATGATGTGGGATTACAAGCAGAATCGAACACAAACTTCTATAAATAACAAGGGAATGGCATCTAGACTTGAAGACACATGGGATAAAACTAAGTACAGATAAACTAGTGGTCACAGCAGCAAGGGGAGGAAATAAAAGAAGCAGAACATTGGGACTAAAGAGAAAAGAGTGGACCAGGTTAACAGCTTTAAGCATCTTGGATTTCTAGCCGAGGAGAAGGGAAGTCTGAATGAAGAGGTCAGTCTTAGAATCAGTGATGCTGGAGCTAACCTGCACAAGAGACACAGGTGGTGTGCAACAGAAAATGCCAAATAAGCTGAAAGGTAGGTTATACAAAGCAGTGGACAGAAGCCTGAGCAGTCATGGCAGAGTAGCTGGGGAGGCTTGAGGTGACGGAGATGAAGTGCCTGAGATGGACAGCAAGATTCACACTGTGGGCCAGATTAAGAAATGGAGACAGAGCAGAAGCCAAAGTAACCCCAATTTCTGTGAAGGTTAATGAGAAAAAAATTGTGGTGATTTGGTCACTTGTGTGGGCAAGCAGAAGAACATTTGGTAAAACATGCTTGGGAGAGACAGGAAGAAGGAAAGAACAGATGAAGACATCCATCCGAAAGGTGAATGGATTACATAAAAAAAGATTTGCAACAGTCCGGCATCACTTTTGAAGAAGACATGAGAGTGAATCGAGACAGGTGGTGACACTAATATGACACTCTTATCCCATGTAAAATGGGAATGATGATGATGTTGCGTAATCAATGAAAAGGTTTTCACTATAAGATCACTACAGTGCAACCAGATCCCTTATGTCATACCCTGTAAAAGACACGCATGCACACATATTTCATTTTCTCACAATGCTAACAGTTTAGACTCTCACAATAATAAACTATCAATATAAGAGGCATGTAGATCCTGCATTAGGAGTAGATATTTATTAAGTTGTAGAAACTAAGCAAAGCAAAACATACAAACAACAAAAAACAGTGTGCCAGTTTTCCATTTTCAAAAGGCATACCTTTCAACCTCTTAACCCAAGAAATCTGGAATAAACCAAAGTAAAGGGGCTGGGAGGGGCAAAGGGCTGAAATCAGGAACAGATTTTATGTATAGCTCTTATAAATGTAGAAAGTTCCTAGTATAACATATTTGCATTAAAATGCATTTTATGAAGGATATATAGTCTGAAGAGCAAATGTATATGATTTAGTAACTTCAATCCTCAATGATTCAACAGAAATTCTCGCATTTTATGAGGAGGAAACTGAAAATATGAAGCAAACAATCTGGACATTCTGCAAAATTCTTGACAGTTGACAAGTATGGATAAATGACAATACTGAATATCTACAAAGAGAAAGATTCCAGGCTGTGACAGATTAGAGGGAGCCATTCTTCTGCTACAGGTGTGAGAAGAGACACATATGGGAGGCAAACCTTTAGCAGCACACATACCACTGCTAAAAATGACATTCTGCACACAGGAAACAGTCAAACCACTCTAAGGAAGGAAGAAATTTAGAATTCTAATATTCCAGAGTGCTGTTTTGAAGCTGTTTGTGTTTTTTTTTTTTTTTTTTTTTTTTATTAAGACAAACAGATCCATCTTGTGATAAAGGGAGATACTGCCAGCACAGCTCTCTGGAATTTTGTAAATAATTATATGTCATTTGTGAATATCAGCATGATCTATATAAGATGCTTGTGTTACAAATGTATTAGAACTGTGTGTCATGTGTATATCAAAATTATCTGTACAAACATGTGCTAAAACAGGTATTTTGTAAAGTACTGAGCTTAAAGATGTATCCAAAGTGTGCCCTGCTGTAAGAGAACAGAAATGTACATACAGTATTGTAACTGTTTAAATGTATATATTTTAACAGTGGATACTGGAATACAGGCGCATAACTTCAGGAAAAATAGCTGAAATTAAATTACTTTATGGCACCTACAGACACAATGTGTGTGCTGAGAAGCCTTCTGTATTGTCTTTGAAGTGAACTAATTACTACAATTTTTTTACGACTTCCAGCATCTGCCAAACGTCTGAGGTCTATGTATTTTCACAGGTAGATGCTAAATGCTGCTAGCTTCCAGCAGTGGGGGTTTCACCTGGGTTAGAGTCAAATGACAAGAAATTATGTCACTCTGCAAGCTATCCCAGCAGTGATATTTGAGATATTAATTTTAGAAATCTCTGAGAGAGACAGAGTATTCTGTATTCTGTCTTGGACCTGACAACAGCAACTAGAAGAGCCATTCACCACATTTGCCTTGCTCTTAAGTAAGTTAACTAGGATATAGTAATACTCTTAGATTTAGTCAGGAATATAGTGAAGCATACTTTAGATGTTTTTCTTTATTTATTTGAGACTGTCCTGCAATGTTATTTTAAATATTTCCTGTGGTTTTGAACTCTGATGTCACAGTGAATATATACTGAGTATTTTCTTATTCTTTTATTATTTATTATTAAATATATTTAAACCTTTCACTGTGGCTGATCTTTGTAGAGATATTTAAGTTTTGAGAGTACTTGTATATTTATTTGGTGACACTGTGTAGGTCAATCCTAATAGCCTTGCTCTTGGTCAAACTCCATTTGGATTAATAGTAACATTACACAGTAACCCTTTGTTATAGTAGCTGATAAGAAGTTGGCTGGTAGCAGTGATAGCTATCTTATATTCTGGGCAAAGGGACATAGCTAGTAAACCTCTGACAGCCTTTCCCAGGTGTGTGTGTGTGTGTGTGTGTGTGTGTGTGTGTGTGTGTGTGTGTGTGTGTGTGTATGTAAATCAAACCTTAAAGAGTGTGTGTGTCAGCTACTTGGGCAGGGACATGAAGCACTGGTTGGACAGAGAGGGTGCTGGAGCTCTTGGCCTGGTCACTCAGCTGAGATCTCAACTCTAGAGCTGTGCCAGTGGGGAGTCTTATTGGGTATCTGGAGAAAGAGGGAGAAACCAGCCCCAGACTGACTGTGGTCTCTGTGTGCTCTTAAGGGAAATTGCACTTGATGCAGAGAGCTGCATCTGAAAATATTGTGTGTGTGGCTTGTCATCCTCTCAGTGTATGTTACCCACTGTTTCCAGTGGTAAGGATTGAGGCTCCTTAATTACTGGTTCAGTGGTGGGTCGTCACACAATTGAAGAAGTAACAAATTTGGTCCATTTATGTCAATCAAATTCTGACTGTCATCGAGTGAGTCTATGGTAAAAAAGGGAGAATGAGCTTAGATGAATACGTGGAATCTTATTTCTGTAAGACAAGTTCCTTTAAAGATTCTCTTGGATACTTATTAAAACTTGCCACTATTTCTAATTTAAAAAAAATATATGATAACCTTCTAAGCCTAGAGATAATGAAACCAAATGAGACTGTTTCATTTTGTTTTTTTTTTTAATATATAGCAATGTAGTTTATTTCTGATTATGTGCATTACTATATTTTATTCAGATTTCAAACATAAATACAACTATTGGTGCTTGTTAGTCATTCTTAATTTTGACTTATTATTAACATTACAACATTATGTTCTCCCTGTGGTCGCGTGGGTTTCCTCCGGGTGCTCCGGTTTCCTAGCACATCCCAAAGACATTCAGTAGGTGGATTGGACAATCTAAATTGGCCCTAGATGTGTGTGTGCATGTATGTGCCTTCTGTGGAAGTTTGGGCACCGAGCTGGCAACTCGACACCATAAAACTCCACTGCCAATCCTGAAAGGGCAGATGATCCGCTATGGCGACCCTTAACCAGGAAAAGCCGAAAGAAGAAGAAGAATTAACATTACATTATGTTTGGGGAGTGGGCAAAAATATTTATTGAGCCAAGCTTGCATATTTATTAATACTTTTAGTACTACCCTATTATACTAAGGGATGTCATTACTTAACAAATTTACTATTTATTTCCTACCTATTGTCATGGTACTAGTGCAAAGGCTAAGGAATTGACTAGCTGCAATTTGAAGGGGTAGGCAGAGAAGCTATGATGAAAGAGTCACTGTAAGGATATGTGAAAATCACAGAAGATGAAGCAACGGCTCCACCAAAAAGTGCTACACCACTAACTTGCAAACAAAGCAATATTTAAGCAGCTATATGAACCAAAAAGTTCTTCAGTATATGAGCAGTACTCACAGATAGTGCAGTTTATTGACAGCTGAACGAACATAAAACTATTCAATTCACAAACAATATACACATAATATGATGAAGCCCATTATATTTGGGTGAAAGCGCTTAACTTATTTTTTCATCATATTATGTGTATATTGTTTGTGAATTGAATAGCTTTATGTTCGTTCAGCTGTCAATAAACTGCAGTGTTTGTGAGTACTGCTCGTATACTGAAGAACTTTTTGGTTCGTATAGCTGCTTAAATATCGCTTTGTTTGTGAGTTAGTGGTGTAGCACTTTTTGGTGGATCCGTTGCTTCATCTTCTGTGTTGGTCGTTTGATCGAGTTGGAAGGATATGTGAAAATCATTAAATAGGAACACAGAAAATCAAAACCACGTCCAAACTGGAAACAAACCTTTATTGCCAAGTCTGTCAAAGCGCTTTTCGGCTTACAGTAGTTAGCCTTCTTCAGAACAAAGATAGAATAAATTCCACATATTTGTATATGATAAAAAGGCGCCAAGTTTAAACAAGGAGTACTTAATTAGACAATTAACATTTAAGATTTAAAGATACAAGTAAGTATAACTAACAGTTATGATGCACCACAAAAACAGTTCATAAATAAATGGTAGACTCTAAAATAAACCTTGTAGTTAAACAAAGGATAATTACGCAGTAAAATATGTTAATAAACTAAAAAATTAATTAAAAGTGTATTACTTGATAAACTAACCTAAGAAGTATATATACATTCAAAGATAAACTTTGAAAAAATACCTGACTACACTAATATAGACATATGTACATTATACATCTATTATTATTAGTTGTGTAAATGTATAAAAATTAATGTTATCTCGCCAAACTTTTTAGTTTCAACAGGACCCCTATTGATAGAGCTTCATTAAGACCTGGGAAAGTACTTGCATTTAATTTAACTTGCCACTTCAATTCTAATTCCAATAGTTTCAAAGAGTAAGGGCCACCCCTGAGATTACTATCTAATTTGTCAATGACCAAAAATTTAAATGAATGGTCAGGGAAAGATGTAATGTGTTTGGCCAATGCGTTATCAGCCTTCTTGTGGGAAATAGCATAGGTATGTTCATAAATTCTATCCCCGAGTCTACGCTCAGTTTTTCCCACATAGAAGGCAGGGCAACAGTTGAACTTAGCCAAATAAATGATACCCTTAGAATTACAGTTGTACTTGTCTCGTAATTTATATGTTGCACCCTCCAATGAAAAGGAGTTAATAACAGAAACGTGTTTACACATATTGCAAGACTCACATTTAAACATCCCAGTCGACTTCCTCAGCAAGTCAGCTTTAAATTTCAAAGTGTCTTTTAAGTTTAGACCACGGTTGAAAATAACTTTAGGTCTATATCCTATTTTATTCATTAAGGACTGGTTGTTCCTGAATAAATTCCAATTTCTATTTAATATGATGATACATAAAGAGCTTGATTTTACATATGTAGTAGAAAAGTAAGTAGCTCGGTTAGAATGATTATTATTAATATTGGTCATTTTCTTAAAATTAAAGTTAGTGTTGTTATTAGATTGAGTGCCATTAATCACTTCGCTACTCAAGTTGGTAATAAAGTTGTCAGGACATTGGGTTTGAATAGCCAATAAAGGACTAAAGAAGTTGTTAGCAAAGGCTAAGGAATTGACTAGCTGCAATTTGAAGGGGTAGGCAGAGAAGCTATGATGAAAGAGTCACTGTCATGATATGTGAAAATCACAGAAGATGAAGCAACGGCTCCACCAAAAAGTGCTACACCACTAACTCGCAAACAAAGCAATATTTAAGCAGCTATACGAACCAAAAAGTTCTTCAGTATATGAGCAGTACTCACAAATAGTGCAGTTTATTGACAGCTGAACGAACATAAAACTATTCAATTCACAAACAATATACACATAATATGATGAAGCCCATTATATTTGGGTGAAAGCGCTTAACTTATTTTTTCATCATATGTGTATATTGTTTGTGAATTGAATAGCTTTATGTTCGTTCAGCTGTCAATAAACTGCAGTGTTTGTGAGTACTGCTCGTATACTGAAGAACTTTTTGGTTCGTATAGCTGCTTAAATATCGCTTTGTTTGTGAGTTAGTGGTGTAGCACTTATTGGTGGATCCGTTGCTTCATCTTCTGTGTTGGTCATTTGATCGAGTTGGAAGGATATGTGAAAATCATTAAATAGGTCAGACCTGTGTTCAGTGCTCTTCAATGTGTGAGCTTCAGACATATTTGAAATAAGAGACAACAGGATCAAACTTATTAATGATAAGTAGACGGGTGTAGCTTTGCAAGATGAGATAAAAGTCTAATTAAGTTAGGACTTGGGAAGGTGACCAAATTTTATTTTTACTTGTTTTACCCTTGTTAATGTGCTAGGTGGGCTAGTCCAGAGACCCTTTTCAGCCATGACCTGGGCCATGCAGGTAAGAGAAGATGGAATGAAAATACTGTAAGCAGCATTTTAAACAGAAGATATGACAAGACAGGAGGAAAATATTACAAGCAACACTGCAAGCCATACCTCTCAAGTTATAGGTTCATAGATTAGTACTAAGCTAACTGCTCTTGTGAGCCATTTTAAGCCTAGCCAATTATCCCCTGTGAGACTCAAACCCTGCACCTTGTGTTTGTAAGGCAAACACCTTAACAATTAGGCCAGCCTCCCAACTCCTAGAGCCTAGATAAATGGGGACAAAAGCACAAAAATAGAGACAGATTTTAAATGTTATTCTTATAAACTTAGACAACTGCTGAAATAACAGGATTTGTATTAGCATACATTTTCTGAAGGATGTGAAGTGTGAAACTCAATTTTAAGTCATTATTGAATGACTTCGATCCTCTGTGATTTGTGAGAAAACCATAATGTTTATGAGGAACATACCAAAAATGTGAGGCAAAAATCTGGATGTTCTGTGAAAATCTGGAAAGTTGAGTGGTATGCTCTAAACAGAAGACAAGACAGGATGAAAATATTACAAGTAACATTCTAAATGGTAGTGTAACAAGAGGATCCTAGACTTGATATTACAGTGGATTTGAATATATATACACAATATTTGCTCTACCATATTATAAATATGAATTACAGTAAACTTTTATAGCAATACTGAGTGACACTAAAGATGATGAAAGGGAGGCTGATAGCCTGAAAACACAATACAGTCAATGGTTGATAGATAACGCTAAAGCAGCTGCCAGTTCAAGTGCAATCAGCACTATATAGCAAAAGCCGTCAAGGCATTTAACAATAACAGATGGGGTTTTAGAAACAGAACAAGCTATAAAGTATTTATCGACAGATGAAATGGTATATATATGACTAGAGCAGTTATAACCATTGTAGCAGCCTTTGGTAATAAATTGTCTGTGAATATTATTATGTGATAGTTACCCATTATCTCAGAAGCAGTTAGACTTGTTTTCCAAATGTTGGTGGTCTCTATGAGCTCTGCTGAAGGGCAGAAGCTCATCTATTGCCTTAATGTCTTCAGTTATCTCATTCCATAATGCTGGCACTAACTTTGAGAACAGTCTTTCACAAGTGGCCTCTGTAACAGCAGCAAGCCCCCATTATTTCTCAGGGAGTATGCCTGCTTCTGAAAGTGTAGTCTGCAGAGTAACAGTGGAAAGTATCTTTTATTTAGTAGCTTGCAGGCTAAGGAGTTAAGTAACAGAGTGGCCCTAAGAGTGGCAGGGAGCCACATGTTGGTAATGAAACTGATGCAGTTCTGTTCTCAATTACTTGCTAACTTGACAAACCTCTGAATCTTATTGTCAGTAGGTTATAGTAGTGAAGTGTTTTGAGATGACAACAGTGCTATAATTGTGAGGCCATTCTTGAGCCTGGGAAGAGCAACACTGAGCGAGGGAACATCTAGCATCAACATTTAAGAAGTGAGAGATTTTTTTAGGCTGCTTTGAGCTGTTGAAGCACTTTGATCACTTGAGAATCAACATGAAAATGGAAGGACAGAGTTTGATCTATAGTGGTATCAAAGTATTTCTACTGTGAGGTGATAGGAAGAAGAGAGAATAGGGGTCAGTAATATGAAAGTCATGTAGGTTACTAAGTTTTTTCTGATTGCCAGACAACAGAGTAACCAATTCCATAGAATTTCAAAATCAGTATTAACAAAGTTTCATTCTTGTTGGCTTTGAATAGGCCAATATCATCAGTAAAGGTTATGCTATTCAGATTGGGGGGATCGTAAGAATTGTTGTTAATAAACAGAAAGAAGACGACTGGATCTGATATTAAGCCCTGAAGAACTCCTTAGTGTATCTTTCCACTGACATATTGGTTAAGTGAGCCAGAAAGTTTGAATATGTTCTAAGGCAGATAGTTCTGGAAACATTGGGCCATCTCTTTGGAGAAGCTTTGTTTACAAAATATTGTGGTCAACTGTTGCAAAAGGCCTCTTTGAATCATGACAGCTAGTCCCTATAACTTTGCCCTGTTCCATATTATTAAATATCTGACCAGTAAGAGTATAAATGGCTGTTAGTATACTGAACTCAGGTCATAAGCCATGTTGGGTATTTGTGAGGATATCATATCTTCTCAGATGTTCCATAATTTGATTATAGAAAATTCTTTCCAGCATCATGGCAACAGTGCAGAAGCTGGCAATAGGCATGTAAATCTGAAGAGATATTTGGGCAATGGTGGGGTAAGGGCATGTTTAAAGCTGTTGGTGGTAGATAAAGGGAAACTAAGTATGTAATTAAAGGGGTTGCATAAGTCATCACAAGCAGATTTAAGCATCTTAGGGTGAATGATGTGCAGTTTAGAGCTATACCCATTAATGAGAGTTTTGAGCATTTTTCTATTTCTTTCCAACTTCATTTCTTAAAGTAAAATTGAGAGAATCTATTGTCTTATTAATAGGTGATTTAGGTTGGTGTTGAATGGAGTTTTTGGGAAAAATGATGGCAACTGAAGTTCTTTACAGACCCATACAAAGTATTGTGTCTGGGCCACAACAAGTTTTGGTATGAAGTATCAGTTGCAGGGAGTTGAACTGATGGTAACCAAGTTGTAAACAGTCTGAGATGTTGATCACATATGAACCAACCCTTCAAGGGCAGAATACGAGGGCAATGACAATGGCAGGTAGAATTCTGGGGTGTATCTTAATGAGGGTAAATTCAAGACACAAAGAGGTAAGGTTCCCACTTTCTCCACTCCTGGTTTGGTCATATTTTGAGTACTCTGTGCATTTCTGAAGACTATACTAGAAAAGACATATCAAGCTGCTAGAAGGGCTCCAGAGGAAAGCCTCTCCCTTTTAATTTCTCCAAATCTTTTGGGTTTCTAATACCATGATGAGAATGGACCCCATTTGTAAGTCAAGGTATGATGAAAGTTCATGAAATTAGTATTGTTTCAATTTTTGATGTCAGCCAGAAGTGCTCTTTACAGCACCTGCAATGTGCCCAGTAATGGCGTCTTTTACATTTAGTACGAAATTACATGTATTGGTAACATATCTAAATATAATTGTAGATTCTTTTTTATAAGACCTGTTGCTCCATAAAGGTGTCTGAGATGGAGGAGAAAGTATATCATTAGAGAGATTTGAGTGTGACTACTTGAGCATTAACTTTTTGGTTGCCTGTCCCTGGACTGACCAACCAGGTGTTATTTATATGCAGTGGAGATAAATTGTCTTAAACACCCCTGATCTTTTCAGAGCCACATTTTCTCCATGAACATAACATTACTGGGCTTGTGGAGTCTGTAACTAAACTCTCACCTTCTTGCTTAATGTTGATCTTGCACTTTAAGAGCTTAGGGGAGCAGGATGAAGACTGGAGCAGAAGTGCACCATTCTGGACTATTGGAAGAAAAGGTTGCTCTAAACATCCATGCTTTAAAGCAACAGAAATGAAGAATCTGAGTCTTTGTTTCAAGAACTTTCTGCTGTGGCAAACCAGCTAGTTGTGGTGGGGAGGCTTTGCTGTCCAGACGGCTTCTGAACAGAGAAAGTTTTATCCCCAAAAGAGTACAAATTGACTGCCTGTACTTGGCTGCCAAGCTTGCCAACATTAGGGTGTCACTTCCACTCTTTGCCAGTCAGGGTGCTGTCAGTGTTTGCCTTGGGTGGAACCTGCCTTTTATTTGTGAGTTTGCCTGATGTGACTTTAATTCATCTTCACGCTAATCATTATTTGTATGCTGGATCCATTCCTAATCAGACTTGTTTTGGCATGTCTGGAGGTTCTTGGCCTAGTCTTCCAGACTGTCACCTCCTCCTTTCAGGGTAGAGTATTTCCTGTGCAGTTAATGTGTTACTGATCTTATACATTCAAGCGGTTTACAATACTGCTATGCTGATGGCATTCAGCTGTGACTCTCATTACATCAGGAATCTTTGTCTGCTCTCTACCATCTTGCAGGACTCTTGGAAAGGATCCATGAATGGATGGATGTTCATTCATCAACTTAAACTTAATACTTCCAAAATAGTGGTAATGGTGATTCATACTACACTTAGGGAGACATCTTTTCCTGTCTTGTCTACACATTTCTTCTATTGTGGGGAAAAGCTCCACTTTCTATCTAAGGTCAGAATGTTGGAGTGATCTCTGACAGGTTAACACAGAAGGACCAGAGTTCAGCAGTAATCATGTCTTCATGTTGCCACCTTAAGAATATTGCTGTAATTAAGCACCTCAACCAACATTTTGATCTTCCTACAGTGGTCCATGCATTTGTCTTCTTTGGGTTGGATTACTGCAGTGCTTTCAGCAGACACAGAACATGTCCCCCTGCATTTGGTACAAAACTCCAAAGCTCATTTACTTACTAGGGTGCCTGGGTGCCACCATATTACATTGCTGCTGGAAAGTCTGCATTGGTTGCCTATAAAACAGCTGATTGTCTACAAAGTTTTCACATTGGTTTACCTTTAACACATGGTTTGGGTCCTCCCTTCCTACCTGCAGGATCTTTTGATCTGGTATTATTTGAGTTGCTCCCAATGCTGTGTCTCCCGCAGCTACTGACTATTCTGTCCACCTACCTTGAGCTTCTGGGAGTGGGAAATTTGTTTATCAAGGACCATTTTTTTGTAATCCACTACCTATTTGGCTGAGGGAGCCCTCAACATTTAAATTAGCTTTGATGACTTTTTTATCTGAGCTATGCTTGAGCTTGTGAGCATGCTTGACTTTGTTGAGGTTATTTCTACATTCGTCAGATGTTAGCAAGTTTTATGTCATAATTGTTATTGCTTTCGTTGTATGTGAATTTGTTACATTCTGTGCCAGTTTGCATTATTTGATACTTTTGATGTTTAAAAGTTTATTTTAACTTGTACAGTCAGTGCTTCAATATACTGACTTCAATAAACAAGAAGTTGAAGCTGATGACTAGAGGATGTTGAACTCTTCATGTACTGAGGAAAGGAGACAAGGGAGAAAGTGCTGTACTTATAAAAGGTCATGCCAGGGAGATTGATGGATCATTCAGTAGAAGAAGGACAGAGCTGTAAGAGCAGAAACATTGAGAAGCTTGTAGGAACAAACTATTCCCTGGACTTCCAAATAAGGTGCTAGATCCTTAGAATGGGTTACAGGTATTGATGGTGGGAGGACATCTACAGAGGAATTCAGATAGACATGATCATCACAAGTAATAATGTAAGCATATCTGCCAGTGAATAGACAGGGTTTGCATGCCAATGTTAACAGCTGTAAATGTCGAGAGACACAATGTCATAACTAAAATATTGATGTTAAAAATGTTGATGTATAGAGATAAACGGAAATCCTACAGTATGTGTTCGTGGTACAGGGGGGGCCAAGGAATTGGCTTTTTCCCCACTGTAGTGCAATTTTGGAGTGAGTATATATAGTTAGCGGGAGGTGTGTGGGGGGCACAGCCTCTCACATGGGGGAAAGGTGGGCTTGCTGTCGTTAAAAAACAAAAAAAAAACTGTTTTGCTGGAGATTTTTTTGTTTTGACATTTTAGATGTTAGCTTTTGTCACATGACATTCAAAACATTTGATAAAAAAACATGAATCCATGGGCAGGACCTCCTTTTGGTGAGGTATTCCCAGCTACATCACCCTTGTAGCCTTTGTCTACATCTTCAGCAACAATTGGCTGTTGTTGAGTTGTCAGCTGTGCATTTCTATCATGTGGATCTGCAGGGAGGAGGCACAATGACAAGTTATACCGTCAGTGGTCTGAATATATTTAAAACACATGCAGAGCTAACTCTGGCTGACCACTGTTCTGTCCTGTTTCTTGCAGCAGGATTCATGATTTATACCTTGTTTGTGTAAGGTAAGATTCATGAGCAACATGAACAAGGCACAGTTGTATGCTCAACAGACAGGTATATAGCCCCTTTACATACATTGAGATACCTAGACAGAAATATGACCTTATTAGACATGGGGACACCCCAGGTGGTGTGCAGGCACCCTGAGATGATACAGCATCACTGTACCACATAAAAGGGTCCTTGCATTTATATATATATATATATATATATATATATATATATATATATATTAAAGGTTTCAGTTTTAACAGACATTTCATATTAGAATTATTATTAATGCCATGACTTGTATAAGAGTTAAGGCATTGTTGCCAGCTCAACTCTTTCTTTTCAATGAAACTTTGAATACCATATCCCCTAGGATCCTGTGCTGCATTATTTAGAACCCAAAATGTGAACTGCGTGCACAGTAGGCGGAGATTGTATTTGAAACTGTATCTTAGGCACTGCATGAGGATTCCTCATATGCTACTTGCAATGCTGCATGCAACTCCCTGCCATTCCTCCTCTATGCCAGAGTTAATTTTATTTGTTTATTTTTAAAATTAGGTTACACAGTTTGCCAAGGCAATGTTTCAGCTGTGCTGCTATAGCTCTGTGATATTATAGGCATCTGAAGCCCAAAACTTCCTTTGTAGGTTTTAATTTGCATTTGAAGTTAGATGGTAAACTTAAGTGTACTTATGCAGAAGTAATTATAATTGGTGTGATTTCAGGTAGTGATACTACTGACTAGTTGCACTGTAATCCAGTACCCCGATAGCCCTCATATATGTGGTAGCAACCTTTGCTACATTTAACATCTTTAATGATATTTTTTGGTCAGAGAAGAGCAGTTGTTTTAATTTGTGGCATCATGACTGGAGTGAGAATGAAAGTGAAATTATTTGCCTGACTTTGTGAAGATGACAATCTTTATTTACGGTAATGTCAGTGTTTTAAAGTAGTTTACTATTGAAATGAAGAAAGCACTTTATTTGCTTCCTTAAATTACTGAAATATAACGTTGGAACCATAATCCTGACACCTACACAGTATCAACTCTCCGTTCACCAGTGTCTGCATTTGATGTAATTCGACATAGTTTTAGGTGACGTCAGTCACCCAAGCTATTCCACATAACTTACAGTTGGACTGTCAAGTCAATGGAACATATTTTTTACTGTTTTGCAAGGGAGAAAGCCTCCCTGCTCCCCCCATGTGGGGGGCTGTGCACCCCACGCCCCCTGCAAATTATATATACCAACTCAGCTACAGTGAGGAAAAGGATACACTCCCTGTTCCTCACTGTACCACGTTCTGCAGTCACAATACTGAACTCAGACTACTACACTGCACATTCATTATTGTGAATTCACAGTAGTTCGGTTTGACATAGTGCCTCTTTAGAAAGTGCCTTTCCAACACATGCCGTTTGACCACGTACACAATGAGATTTCAGTAGAAAAGCTTTTAAAGTATTTTAGTTTTCACTCATTTGAAAATTAAAGACCAAAGCAGTATTTGATCTGGTTTTCTTTTCAAGCTTGCGTCCTTGACTACAGGAAACAGCTGTAACACTTCTAGCAAGCAGTTTGAAGTGCAGACACCAATATTACAGATACAAATAACTCATGTAATAGAGCAGAAAGCCTGAATTTTCATAGCCACAATATGTGAAAGCTTTGATTTATTGGTACTTAATTATATGCCAATACTGCAGCCATCAAAGCACTTGAGAAGAAGAGAAGAAACCAAAAACAGGAAAGGATAAACTTTTAAGAATGTTTGTTTGGGATAATAAAGACAGAAAGGAAGATAGTATTTCAATATCAGGGCAGATGAACTGAGTGCAGGTTACAGAAATGAATAAAAATAATATGACAAAGGGACATTACGTTAAATGAGGAGGCTTTGTAAGTAATGGAGTATAACACAAAGCCTAATGTAGTATGCAGCTAGATATGCATAGAGAGCAGGGCTTGGCAGAATCAGCAATCATTTACTACTGAACATTACAAGCAATTTCCTTCAGGATAAAATTGTAGTCAACATCAGTGTCTTTGAGAGTCAACACCAGTGTGTGTGTGTGTGTGTGTGTGTGTGTGTGTGTGTGTGTGTGTGTGTGTGTGTGTCCTGGGGGTGCCTATAATACCTCTGATTGGATCCCAAGCATGCCTAGTACCTGTCCACCAGATTCATAAATACAAAGATCCACTTCTGTCCAGAGACAGAGTTACAAAAATGTGGACTGCAGTAGCCAACCTGAGTGAAAAGATGTTTGAGCCACTACCCTGCCTTATTGAGCCTTCCCCTGACATTTGTAGCATTTCATGTCTGACCTTCTGCTCACAAGAGTGACTGTGACAATGTAGACTGTTTTTCCCTATCTCTTTCTGGAGAAGTCAAAACCCTGAAGCGTTATTATGACAAAAGCAGGAAACTCAGTTCTTCACCTCTAATGCATTCACTGCAGTAAGCCAGCAAGATCTAACATCTACCCTAGAAAGCCTGTCTAATTCAGCTATTGATTTTAGAAAGAGGAGGTAGGTGATTGCTATGTAAAGGGAATCCCTCAGTCTGCTGTCTGGTTTGTGATTTATATAAACCCTTGCTTATATCTTCTCCCTGCTTACCTCTTTGCTTGCCCTACCTACTTGCTCTCACTTTATTTTTTTGGATCTTCTGCTCTGTCTTATCCTTCCCTTAATGTACCCATGTGGTCCTCCCAAGAAAGTTTCAGGGGTAGTTTTGATGCTTTGGCCTGTGGGGAGTCTTGGCAACCAATCGTGTATATTGTTAATAATGCTGCAACTGTAATTACACAGGTTATCCTACAAAAAACATTTTTTTTAAGGAGATGGCAAATGGCCATCATGCACTGTAGCCAAATGCATCCCCCCCCAAAAAATCAACTTGTCGTATTAATGCTATAGGCTCATTAACTATTGAAACTACAACATTTGTTGACTCAAGTAATGTTATTGGCTTGATGTATATGTGTTAGAGAAAACTACATGAATGAACAAAATGCATAGATGATATTTGGATATTATGCTAGTCTCATGCCATACATCTTCATCTTCTTCATGACGTAGTAATATTTTTGAAGCATCTGTAACACTTCACTAACTGGTCATTGCACAGTAGTTGCTAATGGGTATAAAGCAATAAACTGTCCTTTTTTACATTATTTTTCTGCCCCTTAATCTTGCTAACCATAAGAACTAGTCACTGTGCTGCTGTTATCTAGGCAGCCAATATGGAAACCATTTGTGACATAAGCCTACCTTCATTCCATTAAAGGCTGCTGTAATAACAGGTTTCTGTACCATCCCTGAAGAGTATAACAATGAGACAGCATGAATATATTGCTTGCTGATGCAAGGTCTACGTGATGTGACACTTTTCCTCTAGCTGGTGTCAGCCTAGCAGAAGGATTGACCACCTCCCTCCTTTCTTCCTACCAAAATGGGAATGTTAGTGAGAAATGTGCACTCTCAACTCCTCAGCCAGGTCCAGCAGTTCATAGATCACTAGTCATTCTTGTGTGAGCTTGGCCATGTCCAGACATTTATCGCTGTCTGTGCTACAGAGTTGCTGCTGTAAGCTGCTCTTTATCTGTTCCATTAATTTTGATAGTGAGACTTGATCACCAGGAGTGGTGCCATTATTTTTTTTTTTTTGGGGGGGGTGATTATACACTTAAATTTCTTCACTCGTCATGGGTGTGATTTTTCACAGTGTGCTTGTGCTATAGGATACATGCATGCTTCCACGCTTGCAGTCTTTGTTCAGGATGCTGCTCATTGCACTAGCAAGTACAGTCATCAGAGTCTTCTCAATGGGCCAGCTATAACCCCCCCCCCCCTGTGATGGATGAGCCAGCATCTGCTTTTTAATTCTTTCTGTGGCACATCCTTCAGGACCAGGGCTGCATAATCAAACACAGATGAAATGGATCAAAATCCAAGAACACTATTGCAAAGTTGTGATGCAAAGTTGTTGCAGGAGAAGATTTTGAAAGAAAACTATTATGGAGGAGAATGTTAAATGCTGTCTGTCAGTATAATAACCAATTAATTGCTATGACGATATCTAGTTTTTGTTCTGTAGAGAATCAAATGCCAATTACAGTAGTAACATTTGAATGTTGTTACTCATTGCTATTAGGCTTCTTTATATAGTTTTAAAAGTAGCTTGGGAGAAACATGTTAGTTTAATAGCGTTATACTGTCATATCACATTTTACTTACAACCTTGAATGCCATGAAGTGTACCATACCGCTCAATCTATTAGCACAAGAGTTATGGACAAAGCCAAAAACAATGGAGGGGGGGGGGCAAAAACAGGAACAAATTTTAAATATTACTCTTATAAGCTTCAAAAGTTGATAAAATATAAGATTTTGTACTGGTATGCATTTTCCAAAATGTATGAAGTCTAAAGCTCAAATCTTTGTCATTATTTAGTGATTTCAGTTCTCAGTGTTTTGTCAGAAATCACAAATTTTAGGAGGAACAGGTCAACAATATGGGGCAAATATCTGAATGTTCTGTGAAAATCTGGACTGTTGAGAGATATGAAGTGTAGTAGTAGTTCATAGATTATAGGTTCATAGAACTTCATGTCATGCCAAGAATCTTAATAAATAACACAAAAACACAGTGGATGAGTCCTTTACATCCCAAAGAGATGATATAGGAGAACTGGTGATCCTTTAAGCAGATCACAAGTGACTGTTCCAGGTGTGACTGTGTGTCTGTGTATGTGTCATATGACAGACTGGCATCCTGTCCAGAATTATTTTTATGTTTTGCACCTTCTGAGAGTTGGGATACTCTCTGGGTCATTATAACCCTGAACTGGATACAGTGGGTATTGAGAGAATGAATAAATGACTCCCCAAAACCAGGCTTCATTGAACTAACCACAGCTTTTCTATTCTGGTTTCTAACTTTTGTGAATCCCTTCCTTCTCATCTCACAGACATTACCTCAAATTTTAATGTCTGTACCCAACTAAAAGTATTCCTTTTTCAACAAACCAAATGTAACTGTCTCCCCTCAGGTGAAGTAACCTAACAGCAGTTAGTTCATCCTTTTTCTGTTACCTCCTTAATCTCTTATTGGCAGCAATTCGGTTTAATCATATCTCAGTCTAACCCCCTCATCCACCTCTTTTTTCAAAGTAAATATGTTGATCTATATTTATTTTCCATATACCATCATAAATTATTCTACAGATTTATGATTTGTTCATTTCATATGTTGATCTGTGTATATTCTTCTAAAAAGAATATCATGCCTTCATCACATTGTGACTACTCCTTGTTTTAATGACAATGTGTCATAGTCCTATGTGTCCAGTTTCTTTTCTTTGTTTCTGTATTTACCTGCACTAAGACTGAAACTGTTCTATTGTGCTCAATGCTCTACCCTGGTTAACAAACACAAATGCAAATAAATAAAACAATAAAATAAAATAAAAAAAAATGAATGGATGTCCTTGTACCATTTATATGGAATTAGATGTTTTGGAGATTATTTATTTATTTATTTAGAACCCACCACTGTATAGCACTAAAAAGCCTAACTTGTTTAGAACTACACAATGAACTAACACTTACATAGTTTCTTGCCTCCTATAAAATTATCCAGCATCCATCTGCTTGTCTAGCATTAAATAACATTCTACACAATTATGTTCCCACTTGGTCATTATGATCCAGTGGCCAAAAACTCCTCTTTGTCCACAAACATATCAGCTCTGCTGGGTATGGTCCATACTTGTACTATGTCTGTAGGGCCTTGAACTCCTTATCTGTATTCATCAGGTCGATGCCCTCCATCCAGTCCTTTAAAACCATTCTGAAAGACCTCCTAGCCAAAATCTGACTTTGTCCTTGTTCAGCCCCAAAGTAAAGTATATCCCTAAATATGAAAAAATACCTTTTCATACCCTTAAACCTTCTTAGTCCTCTTTCTTCACTCACCTCCTTACTTCAGTCCGTTTCTCTCCTCTGACTGTCTTTCTAAATATGCCACAACCCTGTTTTTCTCCTACTTCATAATGCAATTCCTGTTTCTAGTTTACTAAATTACCTTTAATTTCTCAAAACTGTCTAAAATTTAATGAAATATTAAATTATTGTCATGTAAGTTATATCTATTCTTAACCAATGTATTCACATTATGTCTAATTTGGTACAATTGTAATTATAATAGCAAATCCAAAGCTAACTCCGCCTACTAAACCTCCTAAATCACTCTCTATAGCCCAACTTAATATACGTAGCATCTGCAACAAAATATCACATATTCATGCTCTACTAGAAGTCCAACAGTTCGACATTCTCTGTCTAACTGAAACATGGCTCAAACCAACAATAGAAGACAATGAAATTGTCCCCCCAGGATATAACATCCTGAGACAAGACCGCTTAAGCAAAAAAGGTGGCGGAGTAGCTATACTCTATAAAATAGGCCTACAATTAAGCATAACAAATCATACCCTTTTAACCAACACACATGCAGAATTAATTATCTCAAAACTTCAAATCAATCCTCACAAAACCATAAATATTATCTGTACCTATATTCCCCCAGGCAATAACACAATAATATTAGAAGACCTACTAAACTGGCTTTCTTTGAATCTCCACCAAGAAACAATACTCTTAGGAGACCTAAATATTGATTGGAACTTATGTGAACATAATAATCCACCTACTTTTATTAATCTGCATGGCTTCACTCAACACATAAACATCCCTACAAGAACTAACAAACGGAGTAACAAAGAAGCTGTACTTGATTGGATCTTAACAAATAGTCCACAACTAAAATATACAACAGGTACTCTTCCAGATGACCTCAGTGATCACTCCCTAACCTATATCATCAGGCATAAAACCAGTTTATCTATCCCAGCTCAAGTTAGAATAACCCGTTGCAAAAAGAATTTTGACCCTACCCTGTTTCACAATGAACTTATGCAAATTAACTGGTCACCTCTCAAATCCCTCCCAATAGATGAAGCTGTTAATCACTTCAATAATACCTTTCTCACCATCCTAGAACATCATGCTCCCTTGCGTACCATTCGTATGAAAGCTAAAACAGCACAATGGCTCTCTAACAAAACTAGGCAACTAATTCTTAATAGAAACAAAGCTTGGAAAAAATGGCATACCACTAAAAATTTAACTGATCATCTCTCTTTTAAACAAAAAAGAAATATGACAAAACAAGCCATACTTCATGATAAAAGAAACTATTACACTCAATTACAACAATCTTCCCTCCACCAACCACATAAATTTTGGACCGCTATTAATACTCTCTTATCCCCTGGCAAAGCTGCCACTCCAAACCCATCAGACTCCAACACCAACTCCCCCACAGAAATAGCTAATGCCTTTAACACCTTATTCACTTCAGCCATTCAAAAGCTAGCAAACCAACAAAGCCCTGATACCTCTAAACTTTCTATGCCTAGCTCTACCCCCCCCCATTTCACATCCAACCCATACCTACCTCCTACATTTTATCCCTACTTCAAAAACTCAAGCCAACAACCCCTTCAGCCGACAAATTACCTGCAGAATATCTCCAACTAGGTGCCAAGGCAATAGCTTATCCCATCTCTCTATTAATTAACAGGACTATAAAAGAATATACTATCCCTTCAACCTGGAAAATCTCACACATTATCCCACTCTTCAAAGGAGGTGACTCTTTGGAGTATTCTAATTTCCGCCCTATAGCGCTACTATCTCCTCTTGCAAAAATAATGGAGAAATGTGTACACAAACAGTTACTAAATCACCTGTTAAGCAACAATCTCCTAGCTAGCTGTCAACATGGGTTTCGCCCATTCCATAGTACAACCACCGCCCTACTATCCTTCATCGACTCTATCAACATAAATCACAACAATAACACTCCTTCCTCTGCTTTCTTTGTAGACCTGTCAAAAGCCTTTGACATGGTTAATCATCAACTTCTCCTACACCGCTTAAAGTCCCTCTCTCTTGACAACCAGGCCTTAAGTTGGTTTTCATCCTATCTTGAAAATCGCAAACAGGCAGTTCTCTGGGATAACCATTTCTTTGATCTTCTCCCCACCTCCATAGGAGTCCCTCAAGGGTCCATCCTAGGTCCTCTTCTGTTTTCCATTTTTATAAATGATCTGCATCTAGCCACTCCTCTATCTACTTGTATTCAATATGCTAATGACACAACCATCATTTGCTCCACCAAAACCCAGACTGAACTTCACTTGCTAACACAAAACACCTTCACCACCATCGAACAATGGTTCTCCAACTACTGCCTCCTCCTAAACCCCAAGAAAACCAAACTCCTGATCTTTCCACCCACTCACCTATCTCCCCCTATCGACTTCACACTCACATCTAACAATGGCACACTTATTGCGCCAGACCAAACAACGAAACTATTGGGTATTACTATCGACAACCAACTAAAATTTGACTTTCATATCAACTCCACCATAAAATCAACTAACAGGAAACTTGGATCTCTATATAGAATCAAATCCTTCTTAACACCTGAAGCTAGAACTATAATAGCTAGAACCCACTTAATCTCTACCCTATTATATGCTTCTTCTATATACACTAACCTTTCAAAGTACAACCTCAAGAAACTAGCCATGTCATACAACAACATAGCCAGATTTGCCACTGCCTCTCCATATAAAACTCACCACTGTTTGAATCTTTTAAAACTAGGTTGGCTGGAATTACCCCACCTCATACAATACTATCAACTCACTATTGCACATAAAGTCCTTTATCACCCTGAAAACACACCAATGCTCTCTACACTCATAACACCCTATCACAATATGAGGCATCTCCGTTCCTTCAACAAAACTCTGATAAAAACTTCTAAATCAAACAATGTAGCAGGAGACTCCATATTTTCCAACTCAATTGGCAAAATTTGGAATCAACTTCCACCAGACCTCACAACACTGACTTCTATTCCACTATTTAAATCCAATCTAAGACTCTACCTAAACAACCACAAGCTATGTTCCTGCAACGACCCTGGGTAACCTCTCTCACTCACCTTGCTTCCCTCCTTTACTCTTCACCTGGCCTTCTTCATCATTTCTCCAGCTTACTTAACTTTCCCTCTTATTAATCCATCTGTCTATCCCTCTTTATTCATTCATATTTCTTAACCTAAATACTTATGTCTTTGAATAACACACCTTAACCTAGCATTTTTATCTAACCTAGACTTCTGCTCTACCTCACATGGAAATCAAATTCTGATATAGCCTGTAATTAACCTATGACATTGTTTTTTTTTGTTTTTCATTTTTATTTTTATTTTTATTGTATAAGTTTTGTATATTGTTAACTTGTTAAGTAGTAGTTAGTGGAGCTTTTCTCCTCGGGCCTCCACTGAAAATGGACTTGTATCCAGTTGGACTAGCCCGGTTAACAAATGTAAAATAAAATAAAATAAAATAAAATTGTTTAAATTGTAAATATTAATTTTTTATTGTATTATTTTTGAAGATTATAAAATTATTGTTTGTAATACTTTGGAACTTTTGTCCCTGGGCCTCCATTGAAAGTGGACACCTACTCAGTCAGGATTTCCAAATAATCAAACGTTAATAGATAAAAAAAATATTTTTGTTGATTGGTTAGGTGGGTTGGTCTAATGACCCTTTTCAGCCACAATTTGGGCTCAAAAAACAGAGGATAATACACTGAACTACAAAAATAAAATTATAGAATTAAGGTAAATAGTTAGGTAACATTAAATTTAGCAATAAATCACATAATGGAAGATAAAATCAAAAAGTTTTTAAAAGCAGCCTTAAACAATCAAGCATTAAACACTTGTTTTCTTACCTAGAAACATTTCCTAATGCTGTACAGTTATTGCAAGGAAAATGTATGTATTTGTGCAGACAGTAAAATTGTGGGCACATTGTTCATCAGCAGTTTTCAAGCCTAAACTGAGTAACAAATAACTATACAGAAAGTGGAGGGATTTTTGTAGTAGCAGAACTTAAAAAGGAAACAAGATATAAAAAAACTTTCAAGTTAATAACCAA
>NC_056743.1:497583002-497610502 GCF_019279795.1 Protopterus annectens | reverse complement strand
TACTTAGAGAGAGAGAGAGAGAGAGAGAGAGAGAGTAATTATGTGATTATTTTCAAACAAGTTCTGTTATTAAAATTATGTATATTATGAGTATTATTAGAGTTGTAATTTATAAAAGATTTCTACTTTTTATGTAACACACAGCATTAGCAAAATAGTCCCTTTCTGTAATACTATAGACAAGAATGAATGTGAAATTACAGCCAAAGAACATTGCAGTTTGATTATATAAGTACGGGATATCAGCCGTAAAGAGTGTAGAGATTCATGAATGTCTTATTAAACTTTTTATTTTCATGACTGACAAAATAAATGCTTTGCAAATAATCTCAAATAAATGAGTCGTTAGGATTACATATTGATAGCTAGCAAGCTGCTTTATGTTTCACAGAAAAAAATCAGTCTTTATTAATGCTAAGAACATTTAAGTACATTTCATAAATTACCAATAAAATGTCATTAATGTTTCCATTTCTGACTAAAGTGTTTTTAAGGGGTGTATGTTTTATACTAAGCACGCTCCATCATTTATTGAATTTAATGGAGCTCCTCAGTAAACTATGGGCCTCCCTTTCAGATTTACTTGATCATTAATGAAGTTTCACAATGTTTACCTAACCATTTCTCTAATAACATTTTAAAGCCTAAAGCTGCAGATAGAAAAAAAAATCAAGATATCTATGATATCGATCATGGGATTCAAACGTATAGTTGTCAATATATGGTTAGTGTGTAGATGAATGCAGGATAAATGGCCACTACTAATTCATAGACAGCTAAACTGAAGCAATTTAGAGGCATCATGTCACAATACACCAAGCAGGAAGCTTGTGTGCCATACATTTGCAAATGAGCTACAAAGCCTTTACTGCATCATTACAAGACTGATGTGCATGTACACACACACACACACACACACACACACACACACACACACACACACACACACACACACACACACACATCATACCTTTCAACCTCTTAGAGAAAAAAATCTGGACAAAGCCTAAAGTGATGGGGGGGGGGGGGGGGCAAATAGGGACACATTTTAAATATTGCTCTTACAAACTTAGAAAGTTGACAGAATAATAGGTTTTACATCCGCATGAATTTTATGAAGGATGTGGAGTCTTAAACTCAAATGTTTGTCATTATTTAATAACTTCAATTTTCAGCTATTTGCCAGAAAGGTACAGATTTTAGGAGGAACACACCAAAAATATGAGGCAAAAATCTGGACATTCTGTGAAAATCTGTACAGTTGAGAGGTATGATGTTTTACACACACACACACACACACACACACACACACACACACACACACACACACACACACACACACACACACACACACAGACACTGTTCTGGTCACTTTTATGTAGCAATGATTGGCTTTGTAATATAAATTGAAATTCAGACACAGTCCTGACATATCAGTCTAGATACTATTCTGGCTCTGAGATACTGCTGCCATACTGGTCTGGATGTAGTTCTGGTGTTGAGGTACTGTTGTCATATTGGTTTGGCTGTAGTTCTGGCTCTGGGATACTACTGCCATATCAGTCTGGATGTAGATCTTGCTCTAAGATGCTGCTACCTTATTTGTCAGGATGTAGTTCTGGTTCTAGGATACTGCTCCCATATCAGTCTGGATGTATTTCTGGCTCTAAGATAATTCTGCTTTATCGGTCTGGATGTAGTTCTGGTACTAGGATACTGCTGACATATTGGTCTGGATGTAGATCTTGTTCTAAGATGCTGCTACCTTATTTGTCAGGATGTAGTCCTGGTTCTGGGATACTGCTCCCATATCAGTCTGGATGTAGTTCTGGTTCTGGGATACTGCTGCTATATCAGTCTGGATGTAATTCTGGCTTTGAGGTAATGGGCTATAGCTATAGCTGTAGCACTCTGATATTATTTTATATTAGGTTACCTCAATTTGCCTTGGTTCACATGTTTCTTTGTTCATTTTTAGTTACTTGAGGATGTTGGAAGCTCCAGGTAAAGTCCATTATAACTTTCTGCAATTTATCTGGGAAGTTTGTGGTATAAACAGGGAGAGCTTTGCATAAGAAGCAATGTTTTTTGACAGTATAAACATTTTAATAAATTTCATTCTACTTAGAAAGAGAGTCTTTTTTGTTTGTTTGTTTATTCCACAGGATAAATTTGTGCTTCACCAGGTTACAGTGTAAATGTGTTGCTATCTATACTGGTATTTGGCTAAATGTGCAAAATGACTCTCATATATTCATATGTGTATTGGGCATGGCAAGGGGTCTCAATTTTAGCTAAGACTAAGCATGTCCTATGAAGTGGTAGCAAGTTTGCTGTACTAAGATTAATGCATAATCTGTAAACTTGGGGAATTACTTAAAATATCCAGAATAACTTTAATGTCGATTTGGGTTATTTAGCCAGATGATGCAAATATCTGCAAACCAGGATAAGGGCAGAGGTGTGGAGTTCTTGAAAGTGCAATTGTCAAATTGGGATATTGCTGTAGCACTAAGTTTTAAACTAGTTTTATGGCTAAAATGAAGAGTTGGTATTAGAATGGACATCCTTGCCAGATACTGGTAGAGATCTGAAATGCTGAGGATAACACCTTTCTGGTAATGACAGACGTGTGTTTATGGATTCCATTGAGAAACCAAATTTCTGTAGGACAAGCTATATAAATGACCAGCTGAACTTATCAAATTCTTTTTAGAACCCGATTAAGAGCACAGCAAATGGGGGTGATGGGGGTCATTAATGTGTGTTTATTTAGCCATAATCTTATCATATTTGGCCCCCTAAATAACCTTTAACAAAGCCTTGTTTTAGGAAAGAGACAGTAGTTGGAATTATGTCAATATGCCTCACTACTATTTTGTTGAAGACCTTGGTCTCAAAAGGGAGTAAGGTAGATTGAATGAAAATTTCCTGACTGGGTTTCTGTTTCTGTGGCTTTCAGGAAAGAATAGAAGGCAAGATATCATAACTGAACCAGGAAGGCATGTGTGGTTTATGATACATAAGAAGTGTGAGAAAAGTGGGTTTTTAGTTTTCTTCTGTAGGTCTTATTAAAACATGATGTAACCCATCTGATTCTGTTAATGTACCACTCCTAACACATCAATCATTTTTGCAGGTTCTGTTTTTGCAACATTTTTTAGGTGATCCACTTTTTCCTTGACTTGCAGAAATTTTATTGTATCTCTCAACTAGCTAGTTACCTTTCATAGGTCAGTCATTTGTATATTAGATCATTTATAATACACATACACAAAAGGTGTTATTAATTTGCTGGGTGTAGTTCCCCATTACAATTTTAAAAGAAGTTGCCATGCGTTCGTGTATCATGTCTGCATATCATTTCATCTAAAAAAAGTTGGAAGATAATGCCATTGGCCCAACATGAGGATTTGAAACTTTTATAACTTTTCAATCCTTTTTTCATATAATAAGGTGGTCATTTTCATTTTCTCCATCTTAATGTGCCAAAGAAGTTCCCTATCCCAGCATTTTCTCTTTCTGTATGTACCATCCTTTTCAGTCAACTAAATCTATAAGTTGTTTAAATTTTTGTGTCTGTTTAAAGATGTTCACTTAAAAATCTGGTTCATGCATCCCTTAACTTTCAATTTGAAACGTTCCCATTTAGCCATGATATTATTAACATCTGTTTTGTTATTATCCCAAAAAGTTACTATGTGGAATTCTAACTATTTATATCTTGCACTATCTTTGAGTACTTATGGATTTAGTTTCTAACAGTCAACTCTGTCTACTGGCTTTGGATGGAGAATTTCTAAAGTAACTGTACAGCAGTCTGACATGGCTTTTAGATTAAACTTAACTTCTATAGTTAATGAAAGTATAATGTTAACTATAAAGCATATGTCCGATTTACTGGCAATATTCTTTTTATCTATGATATAGGTGTACTCTAACCTATTTTGGTAGAGCATTCTGAATATATCACACATCACTAATTGTGTCATCATATTTGTAATAATCTTCATACTTTAGGCATTTTTATTTTCCAGATGTTATCTTGTTAAACACTGAGTCTAAAACATTAAAGCCACCCATGATAAAATATTGCTTCATAGTATTTGAAATAATGATTCTAATACAGAGGTCTCATCCAAATTCCACACATAAGTGTTTTTTATTATTATTATTAAAGGGGCTGTCTAAGTTTGTATGAGTATTATCACCCAACTGCCAAGCCCACTGGAGCAGTGTTTTACGATGAACCATCCTAGCATTCTATGTTTGAGAGGGGGTCACTCTATTTTTGGAAGATATGGCACAGTCAGTAGCATGCTTTCCTTCCCATCTCTGTTTAACAATGGCCTTCATGAGTTACATTTGTTGATTAAGCACAGTGTTTGCATTAGACTTCAGAAGCTAAGACATTAAGATGTATAATTTTAGTTTGGCATTGACTCCTTTAACTTTCTGTGACAAGAATATTACATTCCTATACCCTTTGTGAACAGGTTTGGTGTTTCACAAATGTTGTAAATGAACTTGGCTTAGTGTTTGGTGTCACAACAAGGGAATTTAATATCTGTCAGCCTTGGGAGGCATGACTGGCAAACCATGATACTTTGCTAGAGGTGGTTTGCACTTGTCACCACTTGGTTTCCGGATACTGGCAAAAATGTTATCTATCCCCACAGTGCCTTTTGGGTCTATATTATGAATGCGAAAAACTGTATGAGCAAACACGAAGACGTCGACACATATTGCGTGAAGTATGGAAATCCCGAACGTACAAAACCACGAATTCCAAAATGTCGATTTTTTTTGGTTGGCCCATCTGCGGTATAGCTCCATAAGGTAAGTGTGCGATAAATAGGACTTTAGTGTTAGGATTTGGGTTAAGGTAAGTGTATAGATTGGTAATGTATATAAGGTTTAGTATAGTGTTAGAAGTAGGGTTATTTTAAGCGTATGTATGTGTATTGTTTATTTTGTTTGGGTTTATGTCTGTAGGGGAAGTGTGCGGTAGTTATGGTCCTTAAGGTTAGGGAGGGGGTTAAGGATAGTGCATAGATAGTTGTGTATGTGGGGTTTAGTGCAGTGTTGGAGGTAGGGTTTTGTTAAATGTATGTATGTGGATTATTTATTTATTTTGTTTGGGTGTATGTGTGTAGGGGACGTGTGCGGTAGTTACAGACCTTAGGGTGAGGGAGGGGTTAAGGATAGTGCATAGTTAGTTGTGGATGTGGGGTTTAGTGTAGGGTTAGAGGTAGGGTTTTGGTGCTTTACCTTAGGTTAGAAGTAGGGTTTGGTTAGTGTATGTGTGTGGCTTATTTATTTTCTTTGGGTAGGTAGTATGTAGCGTGTGGTGAGGTTGGCTGACTATGACAATTCGATATTTTTTTTTTTGCAGTTTAGAGCGTTCGGGATTTTCTTGGTTCGCGGTATAGGTGTCGACGTTTAGGTATTCGGGAATAGGGATTTTCGCTTTGGTAATATAGACCCATGCCTTTTTATGCCATGCCAATTTGTTAAACCCTCCAACATAACAAAAATTATTTGTGATTACCTGAAGGTACTGCTGCTCAGTGCTAGGAATCAAAATAAAAAAAAAACTGCACTCCCTGGAAGCACTCCTCACCCTGGAGAATGCAGACATATGTGCAGTCACGGAAACATGGTTCAGAACTATGGAAAGCACCCCACCCACCGATCAAAGGTTACAATGCAATTCTTACATTTAGATCCCCCTCGGCTCAGGATAAATCAAAGACAGGAGGTGTTTCATTGTTTATAAAGGGCAAGTGCACTGCTAGACTGGTCCAACAACATGACTCACTTGAGTTGCTCCATACCCAACTAACCATAGTTGTGGCCCCTTTCATATCCTTGCTAGCTACAGATCCCCTAACATAAGTCTGGAAAGTCACACCTTCTACCTACAACCTACTGGAATCTCTTAACATTCAGCCTAACACTACACTTATGGATGACTTCCATATCTCTTAACTTCTTACAGCAAAAAATCTGGACAAAGCCATAAATAATGGGGGACAAAGGCCCAGAAATAGGGACAGATTTTAAATATTGCTCTTACAAATTTAGAAAGTTGATAGAATAACAGGTTTTACATTATTTTTCTGAAGGTTATGAAGTCTGAAATTCAAAGGTCTGCCAATATTTTCTGACTTCAGTCTTCAATGACTTGTGAGTAATTTTATGAAAAATAGACCAAAAAATATGAGGCAAAAATCTGGACATTCTGCAAAAATCTGTACAGTTGAGAGGTATGGTGACGTCAACTACCCCCTTTATAAACTGGGAGACTTATATGACCCATAATTCACGTACTCTTTGTTTTTTGGATTTCATCAATACAAACACCCTGGAGCAACTAGTTAGCTCCCCAACTAGAGGTACAAATACCCTAGAACTAGTACTCATGAACATGGGGGGTGGGGTACTGCTCCCTCCCGTGCTTTATTTCATCCCTGGTAAGATCTGACCACAAAATGATCTCCTTTAAGATTAAGTCTAACTGAGAACCCCCATTCAAACAGCAAAACTGTTAAGAACTTTGCTAAGGCCAATTAACTTAAACTAAGTGACAGCCTATTAAACTTCCAAGCACCTCTGAACCCAGATGTCACTGAGGCCTGTTCTGAGCTGTACACAAAAGCACTGTTCAACCAGATTCATAGCTGCATAAAGGAGGGGGTACCTGTCCGAGTCAAACCTATGATTACTGGCAAAAATAAATCACACTATTGGATTCTCAGCATAAATAGGCTATTCAACAAAAGGAAAAAAAATCCACTCCAAAGCTAAGAAGAAACAGATAAAACACTGCAGAAAGACACTCACCAGTCTAAGCAAACAAATTAGAGAGCTGGTCAAATATGTCAAAGCAAATTACGAGGCAAAGATAGGATTCCAGGAGAAAGATGACAATAAGGATTTTTTAAATTATGTTTGTAACCTCAAGGTAAATATTCAGCAATGTACCAAGTTAATCATGAATGGAAACCATTACACCCAACCTGAAACTATAGCAGACTTACTGACCAGCAAGTTCAATTGAACCTTCTCCCTCCCATCATCTCCTACCACACTGAAACAAATACTTGCAACCATCCCCCACTGGTCATTATGAGAGAACAGGTCCTTACTGTTCTCTCTAATGCTAAAAAACACAGTCTCCATTGTGTCCCAACAACATTCCAGAATGCTTATCAAATAGCTTAAAATAGAATCTATCATGGCCACTAAATACACTTTTTAACCACAGCCTCCTGACGAGCTTTGTCCAAGAGAAATGGAGGACTGCAACAGTTGTCCCTCTGCACAAGCGGGCCCATCAACTGATCCAGGGAACTACAGACCCATAAGCTTGACCAATTTTATTTGCATGGCCGTGGAGAAAATTATTATGGACCTTAGCAATAATGACACAGGAAAGCTCCAAACACTAGACCAGACCCAATTTGGCTTTCTCAAAGGGAGATCTTGCCTGCTTAGTCTGGTGGGCTTCTTCAAGAAAGTCACCAGGGCCATGGATGGGGGTAAAATGGTACACATCACTTATCGAGACCTGGCCAAAGCCTTTGACACAGTCCCACACTCAGGGATGATAGACAAAACTTACTGAGTTAGACATAAACCCCTACATCATCAGATGGATAGCAAACTGGCTCATTGACAGGACACATGTTGTCTGGCTAGGCGAATCCACTTCCAATAAGAAACCTGTTACTAGTGGTGTCCCACAGGGCTCAGTGTTGGGACCCCTCCTGTTTGGTATATACTTCTCTATAGTGAAGGCCAATGTTGAGGGCTTTTGGATCACAAAGTTTGCTGATGATTGTAAGCTGGGAGCAGTCACTGAATCCCAAAATGATATTGACATCTTACAAACAGGGCTAAAAAAGACAAATGGCTAGTGCCAAAACCATGGCCTGAGACTAAATGCTAAAAATGTATAATCATATCCTTTGGTAAATCAGATACCACTGGAAATTATAATATTGATAGCACACCCCTAAAAGTAGACCCAGTGGTGAGGGACCTAGGAACATAGATAAACTTAAACTTTGACCACCGGGTAGCTATGGTAATGAAGAAATCTTGTGAGCTCAACTTATGAGTAGAGGCATGGCCTCAGGTTCAAAGGAAGTCATAATGCCATTGTTTTCAGCCGTCATCAGGCCTGTAATCGAGTACAATGCTCCCTTCAGCATGTACCTAACCAGACACTTACACCAACTGGAGTGGCCTCAAAGGTTTCTCACCAAAAAAATACAAAGTGTAGCACACATGTTTTATGCAGACCAACTAACATATTTACAAGTAAAATTATGTAAGGGTTATGCATGCCAAGGGCCTGAACTTAACTTGTGACTCTAACAGAACTTGCTGGAGAGAAAAATTCATATCCCAAAGGCTACCTCATATATGGAACAAACTTCCCATCTTTGTAAAACAAAGGCTGCCCCTCACTCTCTTAAAAAAGAATTTGGATAAATGGATGGGGGACTGTAAATTCATTCAGAGGGTACTGCATATATCCCTTAAGGACAGAGGCAGTCTGTAAAATGACTCAGGGCTCCAACAACCAAAGACCCACTACCCTGATGCTACCCCATCCCATATCTGGGGTATTAAGATATAATATTGTCATATCCTGGGTATTATTGACTAGGCTTGTAAAGGCTCTTGTCCCATTAGCCTAGTAATCATCTATTAACCTATGGACTGTTTGTTGCCCATCTTCTTGTTTTAGATCATGATAATTCTCAGAAACTGTAACATGTTAAATTCAAAGTCCAGAACAAACATGCAACAAACTTAGATAAGAAATATAGGCAAACATTACAGGCCAGATTCATAAAGGTTACCACAGAGTATATACTTTATGGTAACCCTTGTGAATAAGGCCATATTTATAACAAAATGTTCTACTTACTAATCAAAGTATAGAAAGGCTAAACCTGATATCTGATGGATAACTTTATAAATTCCCACATCATAAACAATTCCCACCAAAGAAGAATAAAAGAAAAGAAGATAGAAAAGTATTTATGGTGATATGTCTAAAAAACAATGCAAAATCTTAAAACCTTATAAAGTCTAACCAGATATTCTGCTATACACAGCCATCCTTGTCCTCCTCCTCCTAACATATTGAGCCTGGTTATATTTTTGGTGTATTACAGATGAAAAACTTTTCAGAATCATACATTATAGGAAAATTTAGTTAATTTATAGATAAGCCCTATCTTGCTGTTAAGTTTGAGTATTTATTTATTTATCTGACATTTGTTGACCGGGATAGTCCGACTGAGCAAGAGCCCTTTTTCAGCAGAGGCCTGGGGAGAAAAGTTCCACAGTACAAATTTAGTAAGAGAAAAAATAAAAATACAATAGCAAATTAGCAAAATTGATAACAGTATAAAAAGCAGCAAATGCATTAATGTGAGAAGTAAGTATATAGCTAAACATTAGGAAAAGACAAATTGGTATTTCATTAGTAGATATCTGTACAATTCAAAGTGGTATGTGAGAGAGTCATAAGCAGGGAAAGGAGGAATTAAAGAGGACAGTGAAAGGAGAAAGGGAATGAGATCACGTGGGATGCTTACAGTGACAGTTTAGAGTATTTTCCTAGCGTTAATTTAAATATATAAAATATTCTCCTTTTCCCAGTCCTAACTTAAATATATAAAATATTCTAAAGCAATATTATTTGTTACATTACAAGTATCATGGTCTAGGGAAATAAAAACAGAGGGAAAGGATCAATGCTCCATGCTCCATTCATTGAGCAGGATTTGCCAAGAAACAGAATAAAAGGGGTAGAAAAATGGTGGTAGTGGTAGCCAGGGGGTGGCGGATGAGGTCATGGTGGTGGTGCTGTGGGTGTGCTGTGGGAGTGATGAAGGTGTGGTGGTCATGTGCTGGTGATGCTGTGGGGGTGGTGTGGTGCTGGTGTGGTTCTGGTGGATGTGGTGGTATGGTGACAGTATTGTGGGGTGGTGTGATGGTGGTGTTGGGAGTGTTGTGGTGGTTGTGGTGGTTCTGGTGGTATGGTGGTGGTGGTGCTGTGATGGTTATGTGGTACTGGTGGTGGTCATACCTCTCAACCTCTCACAGCAAGAAACTGGACAAAGCTATAAATAAAAGTGGGGCTAAAGCCCAAAAATAGGGAAAATTTTTTAAATATAGCTCTTGCAAACTTAGAGAGTTAATAGAATAACAGGTTTTGCAATAGCATGAATTTTCTGAAGGGTTTGAAACTCAAATGTCTGTCATTATTTTCTGACTTAAATCTTTAATGATTTGCCACTAATTTGCCAGAAAACCACAATTTTATAAATAAAAGACCAAAAATTTGAGACAAAAATCTGGACATTCTGCAAAAATCTGTGCAGCTGTGAGGTATGGTGGTGGTGGAGGGGAGCTATGATATGGGTTATCCCATCACCAAAAGCCAGTATAGCAAATTGAAGCATGCAGTACATGTCAAAGATAGGCAGAAGCAAAACTCATCCCCAACCATATTCAAATGTAACTTGGACCTAAGGATAGGTAACTACAAGCCTGTCCCTCATTTGGCACGTGTGTCCCTAATAGAGATTAGGTGCCTGTGAACACTTAATCTGTACAAGCGTATATCATAAATCATAAACTTCCTCAGGGTATTGACATAGGTCAACAATATTTTGGTAAATTTGGGGTAAGCTTGGTTAGGCCTAACATAACCACCTATGAACGTTTGGAACCTCATGCTTTTCTTTATCTATGTCAAATCTTTGATGTCAGTGGTGTTTATACTCTGAATTTTAGTCTTCACAAAATCGTTTGCAGCAACTAAAATAAAAGTAAAGACCAATCGCTGTATCAGCCATTGGGGGTCAGTTATACCAATGCTAGCATACTAGAACCATATATCATATAATTTAAAATGGGACATTAAGCTGAGACTACCATCTGTCCTGAGTGCCCTTGTCCACTGAGTTGTATTCATATGTGGCTGGTATGAAATCTATCACTATATTATCTATTTCTAGTGTGAATTCCATATCACTTGGTAAAGTTTTATTAATTTACGTTTAGTCAATATGTTTTAGCAGCTCTTAGTATGCTGTAGTGTTTTTTGCTAGTTTGTCTTGGGGTGAAGATTGTGCTACATCCTTTGTTTGAATCAAGGTAAGACTTATGCTACCAGGCAGACATTGGTCCACATTGATGTTTTATGTTTTTTCTGTTAAATTCTTGTTGGAGCATTTCTCCCCAGGTGTTGGCTGAAAAAGGGCCCCTGGCCCAGTCGGTCATTACTTGGTTAAGAAATGTAATAAATAAATAAAAATAAATATCTATTTGTTCCCTGGTTAAAGATCTGCATGCCATGACATTTCTGTTATGATGGATGAATACGTTGGCTTTTCCAGTGTTTACTGGCCTCTCTAATGATGCGGTTACTGTAGCTTGTCAGGCACACAGGACAGTCTCGAAGTGTAATTAAATGTTAAAGCCTTATTCATATTCTTTTAATTTTTTTAATAAAGGGGAGCAAGGCTTTGCATTCTTAATACAGGACATTACTGTAATCTGGGGCTACTCAGACAATGATGTAAGCAATTTTGAATTTCTCCTGCTTTCTTGATTATTAAGTTCCAGTGTAGAAAATGTAGACATTTCAGTATGAAACATCTTGGGAATCCTGTTTGTATTGACTACTGAGATACCCTGGAGGGCTGTTTCTATGATTAGTGGTAATTTGGGAGGCAGTAATAGTATTAGCTCCCTAGTAATACAGGTGTCCATATCTGGTCATTCTATCTTTTCTTTGAGAGCGATCATTCTCATATTATTCTGTCCAGCTCATTTCTCAAGATCATTAACTTTAAGCTCAAAGAAAAAAACGTAGTCTTGTGTCTCTTTAAAATTTTTATAGCAACGGCCTAGAATCTTCATGTGTTCTGATAGCATGTTTTTATGTATATTCATATCATCTGACTGGTGGCCATCCGAATCTCATGGTGAGATGTAGCCAACACAATTTATTTAACGTCTGTTATTACAACTTGTAAAAGTCTGGATCATGATTCCTGTGAATTGCTTTGATATCTTCACCTGAATTCTGTCACCATCTTGACTTGCCATGGTCTCTTATTGCATGGATAACTTATATTTCATTTGGTGCATGATCTTTCTATTTAGAGGTATAGCCAATACTCAAACACTTCATTTTGCAAACATATCATCTTTATCTTCCTGACTTTGCACTTAGCAGTATGATTTTTTCTTCAGAAGGGTGTTTGAGGTAGCAGGGAAAATCCTATTGCTGCATGTAGGAGTCTGTGTGCATCCCTCACCAGGTATCAGTTTTGAACTCAATGCCTTTTTCTAATCCTCACGGGTTTAAGAGTATAATACTGCATATGCACAGCAATTTGTATACAATTTGCTCTGCCTGTATTAGATTCTGAATTCCTGACATCTTTACTGAGGGATATGAAGAACAAGTTCATTCAAATGACAAGTTTTTCTCATTAGGTAGTGTATTGCATTCCCTTTAATCCTACTCTCTGACTGCCACATAAAAACAGGATAAGTCATTCTCACTCTTTTCCCTGCCTGTGCTTGATTTGTCAGTTTATTTGTGTCATTTTGTCTTTCCTTGTTATCCGAGTGAGTGAGTGTGGATAAATATATGCACTAGGTCACTTATACACTACAAAAGCACATTTATATTTGAAGAATTATTTCTAAGTACATAAAAAAGCAATTCAAAAAATATTTGCTTTGGAAATTAAAGTTAACAGAAATATCAGAAGAACATTAAAAAAGTTTAATGACACTGTCTTCAGAGACACTAAAAAATCTTTGTCTTTGTATTGCAGTAAATGATCACTTTAAAACTTTGGAGTAGGAACCTACCTGTAATGTGCTTCAGAAGCAGAAATAATGTGGATTTTTCAGTGGCCAGTATCATCACTTCAAGTAATACTCAGTGGTATTTTCAGATATGGATCATGTGATAATAATATTTAGTGCTATTTGGAGAAGATGGGTATTTTATCTTTACCTAATCATTCCCTACCTTTGCTGGATCTGCTTGATGGCTCTCTACATTCACCCATTTTATCTTTTTGTTCCATTAGATTTGAGGGCCAGGCAACCTCAGGATAGATGACAGTGTTACACCCATTTGTTTCTGCCTCAGAACTGAATCAGCTCATCCATTTCCCCTCTGAGGGGAGTCGTAAAGAACAGGGCAGCTTCAGGTCCATTGGAGTGGCCAACCCTCTCTTTCCCACAGGAGACCTAAACCTTGTGGAACGTCTCTGAGTTTCATTATTGCTGCAATGCTGGCGCACATGACTTCCTTGCTTGCAGCTATGTTACTTGACAGCATGTTCTCAGCAGCCGTTTACTTTCTGGGTGCAACACCTAGTGCTCCATATAGGGGGTCATCAAAGTGCTGAGTTAGAGCAGCCTCCCTCCCATTGGGATGTGAGATTAAATAGCAGCTGCCCATTCCCATCCGCCATGCTCAGTCCCCACACAGTGTCTATGTTGCTAATCAAACATGCATTATCTGAGGTCATATCCTTATTCTGTACCACAGGAATAAGGTGGGTACTTAGTCAGGAAGCTGAGAATTCTAGTTTGGATATAGTTTTTGGAGTATCTGTACATATTTCTTGGGTAAGTAAATTAGTAATTTTGAAAGTAACCTTGAACTATGACACAACAATTGTATTTTTTTCATGTGGAGTGTTAAAGGGAAGAATTGGACTCCCACTTGAAATGCTGGCACTCAAATTGCTGAGTGCTCACATGTCAAAAAAAAAAAAAAAGCCAAAAATCCTAGAGAAAAGTGAATTTCAAACATTGCTTTTTTCTTTTAAACATGTTTTTGGGTTGAGGTGGGGAGGAAGCCCCTCCTTTCTTGAACGTATATGTATATATATATATATATATATATATATATATATATATATATATATATATATATATTATACTAACTCCTAACCATACCTTGAAGGGAATATTTAGAGAAATGCCCATCTCCGACTTAATATATGCAAGTCCATTTTTTCGACCATTCAATTTCCAATGGTTTGGGACTCGCTGAAGTAAGTCCTGACATTTAAAATAGTTACTGAAGAACTTACTATCAAGCAACTAAGAAATGTATATGTGTTAATGAGTGTGACTTTGTTACCTAATGAATCATTAATTGTAAGAGTTTACTTTCCGCAGGTCTTTGAGTTGTTCCAAATGTATTGAGGAATTGATTAGTATAGCTGTTTGTTTTCTAATTGGGGCGGCCATGGTGGTGCAGCGGTTAGCGTTGCCGCCTCACAGCAAGAGGTTCTCCGGTTCGATCCTCGGCTGGGGTGCCTTCTGTGTGGAGTCTGCATGTCCTCCCTGTGGTCGCGTGGGTTTTCTCCGGGTGCTCCGGTTTCCTTCCACATCCCAAAGACATGCTGTAGGTGGATTGGACACTCTAAATTGGCCCTAGGTGTGAGTGTGTGCATGCGTGTGCCTTCTGTGGAAAGTTGGGCACCACGTTGGCAACTCGACACCGTAAAACTCCACTGCCAATCATGAGCGGACAAGGTGATCCGCTCTGGCAACTTCTAACCTGGAAAAGCCGAAAGAAGAAGAAGCTGTTTGTTTTCTAATCCAGTTTCATAAATCAATCATTGGTCATTTTATAATTGTTGTTGAATAGACATGGTATTATTCCTGTGATGAAGTGATAATAAATTGTCTCATAAAGAGTAATATATCAAGGTATGTAGGTTGACTAGTAATTTATTAGTGTATAGAAAGAACAATGTGATGCCTAATAGTTACCCTATAGGAGTCTAGATGTTATAATTCATTAGTGAGGATGAATAGAATCCTAGTTTTATTGTTGTTGAGCAATTTTTGTAGATAATTGAGAGAGATTATATTTGGCCTTCTCCTAAATGCACACATGATAATTTCTATATGAGAAGTACATAGTTAGCACTAGAGGCAGCTGGTGACTTCAGATCGGGGGGGGGGATGCAGGAGGCAGCTGAATGGGGTGGGGCCAACTGTAAAGGGGCAAGCCAAACTGCAAATTGGGCGGAGTTATATTACAACTGACTCAACACTGACCATGCTTACCATTTTACATAAATTAACTGCTCAGTCACTATTGAACATACAAAATAGTCTATGGATACTAGACTTCCTCACATTCCAGAACTTTTTTTGACAAAAAAAGCACATTTCAGAGCTAATGAGGTGGTTGAATAGGTTCTCTATAACACCACAAAACCTAAACACCTTTAAACAATAAAACCTGACTACATGAACTATTTCTGAGTAGACATGATGTAGTAAACATATATTGTACTATATGAGGTAACCTGCATTTTGTACAATGAGAAATGAAAAGTAAAGAGACTGGGAAATCCCGTTGTACTGTCTTTATTATTCACAGTTCAAGATCAGTCTAATCCCTAATGTGCCAGTGTTTGTATGAGACACTGAGATCTCAAAGTCAGTACAATTTGATATTAAAATTACCACAGCTGGGAGGCTGAGCACATTGTTACAAGTATGTTTAGGTTTGTTTGAAGACTTACCTTTGCAGTATGTCAATACACTTGAAGAGAAGCTGTGGTCTGGTCAGGAACACATCAAGATATATGGGAATTGTTTTATTTCCTTTTTCTGGACCAAAGGAAATACAATATTTATTGTACCCTGGTATCAAATAAGTGTTTCCAGTAGAGCACTAAATAAGTGCTTTTATAGTTAGAGCTTGTGGTCATTCATACTTCACCCAAATATGTCTTAGTCCTCTAAAGCCAGAATTACGACAGGAGACAGCAGGACAGTCATTTCATTCACAGACAACCCCCCACCCCCCGCCATGTCCATTGCCTACCTAAAGTAGGTGCTTTGGCCTTGCCAGGATAAAAAAAATAATAATACAGAGGCACAGTCAACTAATCTAAAAGGGTGGTGAAAGCCAAACACACTTTGGCTAGGCTTATAAATGCCCTAGGGCAGATAGGCTAGTATCAACCTATAATAGCAATGTTTTTCATTAATGCATTTCGGATGAACACAGTCACAGTTTGCATTCCTTCTTGTTTCATCCAAATACACATTAGTTCTGGAAATCCAGAATTAAAGGAGCAAAACAACAGGGATGATCATATAAACCACAGACAATCTGTATCAATTGCCCACCTAATGTTTTTGCTTTGCTCCTGCCAGCATTCAAACAGCAGCAACAGATTTGCAGTAATTTAGTTTTGCTATGCAGAACAGTAGTCAGAGCTTGTATGTCAGCCCCCTTGTCCAACGATTACCTTTCAATTACTTTTTTACGATGATTTCACTCTTCTATGAAAACAATGTTTGCAGATTACTGTTCGTGGAATAGCCGTTCGATTAAATTTTACTTTGATGGGTGAACTTAGACCTGTGCCAGCGTGCCTTACCCAAATACACATTTTATTTTAAATATTTTACTTTTGTTTAATGAATTTGTCCAACTTGGTTTAGTCAAAAACTCATTTTCAGCATATATCTAGGGAGAAAAGCTCCAACATTTGCTAATTAAATTACATTCATATGAAAGCAGAGGCAACTATTACAGTCTTGCAAAGCTGGAATTACAACAACAATCAACAGCAGGGCCAGTTGTTTCATTCACACATAGCCACAATCCGCATTGCCCACCCACAGTATCTGGTTTTATCTTGCGATGTTAAAAAAAATAAAAAAGACACCACTGGTTACATTAATGCTTTTTTTTTTTGCACATAAACAATAGCCAGAACTCAGAGCTTGTGGTCATTCTTGATTTAATCAAATGCACATCAGTCTTTCAAAGCCTGAACTACAACAGTAAACAGTAATTTCATTCACACACAGTCATAGTCCCCTCCCAATTGTCTACCCACAGTATCTGGTTTGACCATACAAGGTTAATAAAAAATTATAAAAGAAGACAAAAGGTGTATATTTTTTTATTTAACATTAATCAAGAGTTGTAGTTAATCTTACTTCACCCATATACACCTTAGTCATGCAAGACCAAGGTGTCAACAACAAAACAGCAGGGCCAGTCATTGCATCCACAATCAGCCTCCGTACTCAAAACCTTCTGGTTTGACCTAGCCAGTAAAGAAAAAAGAAATAGTGCAAGCCAAATTAAAAAAAAAAGTATTTTTTTTTCATCCAAAAATAAATAAAAATCCATCGAGGACAATAACAAATGAATATATTTATTTAGTTTGTCTTTGCGTTTATCTACTTTTTCAATATGATTTTTTGGTTATTTTTCAATCAACAAACAGGCCCAATATCCACTGCCTGCTGCTTTCCTGTAGTACCTGGTTTGACCCCACCATAATAAAAAGTGCAAGACCTGTTAGACTAAAAAAAATAATAATTTCACCCCTGTGGGGTTTTCTTTATTCAGGAGCTGATGGAAGCACTCTTTTTATCTTCTTTGATGTCATTCAGACTGGTGAGCAGATTATTGTTGGTGTCACTTACGAAAGGCATCGAATGATTACCTTTTTTAGCGTTCTCTCTTTGCCTTGCAACTTGATACAGCTTTTTGTGCCATCTGCTGAGTAACTTTACAGAAGCTAGTAGAGTGTCTCTGTTGGCTTGTTCTTGTCATTCTTAACTCTCTCAATCTGTCTCTCTCTCTCTTTCTCTCTTTTAGCCTCTTTGTTAGCTGATCAGTATTTCTTCTTAGCCCAGTCATCCTTTTCTATCTCTCACATATTTCTGATCTCCTACTTTCTTTTGATAACATCCTGGACTTCTGCATTCCACCACCAGTAGCCTTCCTTATGCACCTTATTTCCATACTTGGCCCAGCTTCGTATCTATTCTATAGTCTTCACACATGCTGATTTGAGTTGCTGACATTCTACTTGAACTCCTCCTATTTCCACTTCTCCCTGATGTGCCAGAGCCCTGAGTATTTCCCCTTATAATTTCACTTCAATCAACTTTCAGGTAAGTCTCTATTGATCTTATAGCCTCCTGTAGCCACTGTTTACAGCTTATTTTAGCTACCAGTGATTTATGATAGGAGTCAGCAGTTTTACTGGGGATGGCTTTGTAAGCTCTACTCCTACCCCAGTGTCCTTTTCTTACCAGGAGGAAGAGTACCTGTATTGAATGTTGGCCACTCTTGTATGTGAGCTTGTGACTGTCGTCCTTGGTGAACCATGTGTTGGCCACCATCAAGACACATGCCAGACAGAAGTCTAGAATGACCTTTCCTTCTTTATTTTTGTTGCATCATCAATGTGGACCCAGGCAGTCCTCATATGTTGTTCTGTCTGTTCCACTATGGACACTGAGGTCCCCATTATTATCACCGACTCATTTTGTCACATTTTGTCTTGTAGGTCCTGTAACTGCTGCCTAAATGCACTCTTTCTGTTATCATTACAGCTCTGCTGTGGGGCATAGGCTGATATTATTAATAATGACCAATTTTACTGTAGTGCACCCGCAGGTGTAGCTGAAGAGATATGGGTTCCTTCCTACCTGACTCTGGTGACACCCCTAGTTTAAAAAGGCAATAGCACAACCGTAAACAAATTATTTCAACAGTGCACTAGTTAGCAATAAGGCAAGGTGAGAATATGCATGTAATGAAAACATACATTTACCCTCTTCCCCAGAACTCAACAGAAGAAGGTATTGACATTCAACATGCACAAAGAAGGCAATATCAATGAGCACTATAGCTTTATAATGCAGCAATACAAACATGGGAAAAAATGCAATGTCATTAAGCAATAAAAGAGTCATAATACAACAATACAATGTCATTCAGCAATACTAACACCCTCAACCCCCTTTTGATCAATTCTAAACAGACCAACTATGAAACTCTCTATTATATCTTGTTCACTGGTCAGTGACTACTTACAGTCTTGCTGCCAGCATAATGGGGCCCAAGTTGGATCTCATATGGATCCCATTTATTTGTAATCCACAAAGCATTAAAGGGGGGGGAACCACAATCTTATAAAAATATAAAATGATGGCCAGAGCCTCTCACCACTCTGTCGAGAATATCCTAGTGACCAGGCACCATGGTCCCTCTGATGAGAAAAGCAGAAAATCACCTAACAGACCTCTGGTAATCATCTATGGCTTATCGGTACTAGGCCCAAGGGAACTCCTTTTCTTGCTGAATCATAGCAGGCGTGGAACTACTGGTTTCAGACTTCTCTCCTGATTCCACAACATACCATATCCAAGATTTCAGCAAACGACAGACACAATCTGCTACTTCACTTCCCTATCCCAAAACACTAGAAAAGAAAATCCAGTCATGCTGCAAGGCCCTTTTTCCCTTCAGCTACATGTTTCAGTCTTCCCTCCTTCAGCTAGTTTTCCAGAATTCTCTTTCACTTTTGAAGTTGTATTTTATATTCCCGAAAAGGAGCTCCACCTTATGGTGTAATGGAAAACTACAGTCTATTACTTCTACATGAAATACAATGAGAACTACACTCTCCATCACTTGAAAATCTTGGGTCCCCCCCAAGTCAAAGGTAGATTAGCAGCACCATCAACTGAACAATATTTTTGCATTTGAAAGGTACATTCCACCAAGGATAATCATCCTTATGCTTTACTTGGGATGGGGTGTCACCACTGGAGTAGGAGGCATAGGGATTATGAGCGCAGACCCTCCGATGAGCTGTGGTCACAGGTTCCTGTGTACTATGTCCCAATCTGTTATAGGTAAGTCTCTTTGGGGGCTAAATCAGTCTCTGCAGTTTTGGTTCAGAAGAGACAGCCAAGGAATTTTGCTAGGCAGGTTTGTCACTCACATCAAATTCAGTGTCTAGTTCTTCAGTAGGCATATTGTCTACTTCTAAGATCTCCTCTTGTATAACTTCACTTTCGTTTCCCATAACGGTATGACTATCCTCAGCACTATTTTCTGAAGTTTGCATAGCAGGGCCTCCATCAGTATCAGGTTCTGCAAGAGGCACAGAAACATTACTTAGTCTATTGTTAGGTCTGGGCTGCTCAAAATGACAAGGAATGAATTCCAGTGCATTTACATTGAGATTACAGCCCACTGGATCTTGAACATCCTCATGGAAAAAGCCCACTGAAACCCCAGTCATCATCACTGTCCTCCTCTCCTTCATCAGGAGGAAGCCTTCTGCTTTAGCCTTCTGGATCGCCTTGAGTTAGGCTTCCGCTGAGCCATTCTGGGTTCCAGATTCATGAGCCTCACTGATTTTGTCAAAGCCATTAAGTTGTTTCGGTGCCAGGTTTTTATGGGTCCTTCTTTCCCCTCAAGGCAAACTTGGTAGACAGGGATATTAGGTAGTTGAGAACAAATTATGTAAATCTCAGATCCCCAGTGGTCATCTAGTTTATGCTTTCCTTGTAGTCCCAAATTTCTCAAAATAAACTGTCCCCTGGTTGCAAGTCATGCATCTTTACTTTTTTGTCATAGTGAGCCTTGTTTCGCTGATGTCTTTGTCCTGTTGATTTTTCAGCAAGCTCATAAGCCTGTCTGAGGTTCTTCTTGAGTCTCTCCATATAACTGCTTTGAGATCGCACTAGTGTATCATCAGCTGTGACTCCAAAGGTGACATCAACAGGAAGAAGAGCTTCTCTTCCAAACATTAGGAAGTAAGGCGAGAATCCTGTAGCATCATTTTCAGTACTGTTGTAAGCATGCACCACTGTGGCTACATGTCTACTCCATTGACTCTTCTTCTCAGCAGATAGTGTCCCCAACATGTCTAGTAAAGTTCTGTTGAAATGCTCAGACTGAGGATCCCCTTAAAGATGATAAGGAGTGGTGCAGCTTTTTTGGACTCCCAGCAGAGTGAGTAGTTCATGGACAAGCTTGCTCTCAAAAATCACATCCTCGATCAGAGTGTATCCTTTTTGGCAGGCCATAGTGCACAAAGAACTTCTCAACTAGTAGTTTTGCCACTGTAATAGCTTTCTGATCATGAATGGGAAATGCTTGAGCATACCTGGTATAGTGGTATGTCACCACCAGCACATTACTGATCCCACCTTCATCCGGTTCAATGCACAGAAAATCTATACAGACCAGTTCCGTGGGTTCACTACTTTCTATTTGACCCAATGAGGCAGTTCTGGTCAGCAGAGTCTTTCTCTGAATGCAATGAGGACATGTACGACAATAATCCTCAACATCTTGCTTCATGCATGGCCAGTAGAACCTGTCTATTGGAACGAAGGCATGTATGACAATAATCCTCAACATCTTGCTTCAGTCACGGCCAGTAGAACCTGTCTAATGGAACAAAGACATTTACGACAATAATCCACAACATCTTGCTTCATGCATGGCCAGTAGAACTTGTCTAATGGAATGAAGACATGTACGACAATAATCCTCAATATCTTGCTTCATGCATGGTCAGTAGAACCTGCCCCCTAGAGTTCTGTCATAACCAAGATAACCATGCTCATCATGCAATGACCGGAGTACTACTTCTCTATACTTCCGAGGAAGCAACAATTGCCACTTTTCACTGCTGAGTGCACTAGGAGATCTCCTATACACTAGTCCATTCTGTATCTGGAGTCTGTCCCATTCTTTAGCCAAAGGTCTTGCCAGAGAATGAATATCTGTGCGAAGCATATTAACTTGTTTCTTCTCTAAACCAGCTACCACCAGCTGACTTAAGGGGTCTTCTCGTTGATCTCTCCTGAGGTCACTGTTTCTCAAAGCTGGTAGCAATGAAGCCTGCAAAGTGATCAGATTACAGTAAGCTTGGGGTATACTTGCTGCCGACAAACCCAACTTCTGGGCCCAACATTCGGTGTGTTGATAGCAGATTGCAATCTGACACGTAGCTCTCACCCCTGGTGCTGGAATTTGAACCCATTCATCATCGGGGTGTAAATCTCCCTGAGGTCTACTGGACAGACCATCAGCATCTTCATTTTCATGTCTTGGGTGATATTTCAAACTGAAATTATAGTTGCATAGAGCTGCCATCCATCTGTGGCCAGTAGCATCTAGCTTTGCAGTGGTCTGGATGTATGTCAGAGGATTGTTGTCAGTCTGCACTTCAAATTCAGCCCCATAGAGATAGTCATGCAGCTTGTCCACTACCGCCCACTTTATGACAAGGAATTCCAATTGCTGTGCAGGGTAGTTTCTTTCTGTGGGGGATAAACTCTGACTTATAAAAGCCACAGGTCTCAGCTTCTTGTCATACTCCTGGTAAAGGACTCCTCCTAAGCCATCCCTGCTAGCATCCACTTGTAAAGTGTATGGCTTTGTTGAGTCAGCATATGCCAGCACAGAGGCATGTGTGAGGCAATACTTAAGCTGTTCAAATGACTCTTCATACTCAGGAGTCCAACGACTCTCGATGAATTCTTTAGAACCTCTTGGTCCCTTAGGCTTTTTCACAAGGATATCTTTATCTGTTTCATCTGCTTTCTCATCATTTCGGAGCAAATGGTTGAGGGGTCTTGCTATCTTTGAAAATCCTTCCACAAACTTTCTATAGTAACTCCAGAACCACAGGAAAGATTGCAGCTCTGTGATAGGTTTGGGTCTGGGCCAAGATGTCACTGCTTCAACTTTGCTGGGATCTGTGAATATTCCATTTGCAGACACTACATGTCCCACATAGGTCACTGAAGGTTGGAAAAACTTGCATTTGTCCAATGACAACTTCAGGCCTTCCTTCTCAATCCTGTCCAATACCTTCATCAGTCTTTCTTCATGCTCCTCTAGGGTCCTCCCAAAGACAATGATGTCATCCAGGTAGACTAAGACTTCCAGGAGATGCATGTCTCCAACTGTTCTTTCCATGATTCTCTGGAAAGTTGCCCGTGCATTTGATAAACCTTGGGGTAAGCGATCAAACTCAATAAATCCCAAAGGGGTGATGAAAGCAGTCTTCTCTTTATCTTCTGAGTGCATAGGGATTTGATAGTATCCACTCCTTAAGTCTAGCGCACTGAACCACTTACTGCCCACCAGGCAATTTAGAGCATCTTCAATCCGGGGAGTTGTGTAGTTGTGTACTGGTCTGGAATGGTTCGCTGATTCAGAGTACGATAGTCAACACACGTGCGAATTGACACATTCTTTTTTCTGACAATGATAATGGGAGCGGCATATGGCCTTCTTGACTCTCAAATTATCCCTGTGGCTTTTAGTTCTTCCAAATGTTTTCTTAAGTCCTCCAGATCTCCTGGGGCTACTCTTCTGGAACGTTCCCTGACGGGCCGGTCCTCTTTTACTCTTATTCTGTGTTCTGCACTTTTTGCACAGCCCACATCTAGTTCACTAGTAGAAAAACTATTTTTCTTTTTCATTAACTCTTTAACTCTAGTTAGTCACTCAAGGGGCAAGAGACCACCTCCTATCTCAATATCTTCCAGCTTCAACTCGTTGGCTCTGCTCTCATTCCTTGTCAACACAAAGCAGGTAAGGGAGTGGCAGCATAAACATTTCCCAAACGCACTTGCGAACGAAGGACAATGGGAGTACTTCCTTTATTTTTCATCCCCACAGGCAAAGTGTCATAAGGATGCTTTAGCTTGTCTGCAGGCCAAACTTTTGGAACTAGTTCCAGCCTCGGTGGCAAGTCACTTTTTGGATCCATTTCCATCATGGGATGAGAGGAAGCTGTTTGTCCACACATCCTCACTTTGGCTCTCAAGCAGGTGACCTGACTAGGATGAATTATATGCTCTTTCCCAGACAGGGTCCACACATGACCAATTTCATCTTTCTCACTATCCTTCTCCCTTTGAAGGGCACAGAAAACTTGTCTCAAGAGAGGATGTAGTGTTGGGTGTACCTGGGTCAACTGAGGCATTAGCATTCTTCTGATGAGGTCAGTATTTGTCCCCACTAAAATAGATGCTGAATCCTTTCCTTCTGGCTTGGGGCACACAGCAGCGAGTGTTACAAAAACTTCTGTTGACCCAACAACTGAAGTGGAAAATTCTAACTTGAGTGAAACATAATCATCATAAGGGAACTTTGTGTCACTTAGCCCCCAGATCTTCAAATCTTCTAACTTTTCAAGTGGCAAATGCTTTAAGTATTTTTGGTTGAAGTCTCTGTACAGAATGGTGATTTGTGCACCAGTATCCAACAATATTTTACTATACACTCCTTCTATTTTTACTGAAATGACAGGGGTCGGTCCCAGTAGGCCATCGGGTAGTTTCTGTTTCCGGTGTTGTTGAGTTGTACGGCAGTCAGCATGTGGTTGAGGTACTGCTAGATGTCCTCGCCATTTTAATGGATAAGACTCTTGCTTAGTAATGCTTTGCGATCTGAGATGCTGGGATTCTGGCTGAGATGGCTTTCCAATTTGGTTGTTCACCTCAGATGACCTAGAAGTGTGCATAGTAGGTAGTCTCTCTCCCCTATTACAAGGGTTAGTGTGGAAAGGAGATCCAGGATGCTGTCTCTTGATGTTAGCTTTTATGGAGCTCTTTGTAACTGGGCACTCAGCTGGCTCCTTCACTGAGGCCCTTTGAAGTTTTCCTGCATTGCACTAGCCAATAATAGTTTGTTCACTCTTTTGAAGTTCTCTGCATTAGGACACTGTCTCTTTATATGTCCTGTATCTCCAGTAGGAACTCTGAGCATTGGCTGATTTGGTACTTCCCTAAGTCCTTTCATGGAGATTTTAGCTGATGTATTCCTCCCTTCATCTAAAGTTACCACGGCTTTCTGCAATTCTGCAACTGTCTTGGTGACTTGAGCTATGGCATCGGTCAGGGAAGACACCTGCATCTGCAACTGTGACACCTCTACATTACGGACACTCTGGGCCACAACTCCTGTTTGAGTAATGAGCATGGCTATAGGCTCCTGGTGGTGTTCATTCACTGTTTTAATTGCTATTGAACACTGAGATTTGGCTTCCAACAGGGCTTCCTCTTCCCTCATCTCTTTTATCAACTGAGAATAAGTTAGAGTCTCGTCCCTATTTCTCATCCTCATTTTCCACACAATGGGGTCTATAGCTTGAGCTCCCTGTAAAATTTGTCCAATCCGTACTTGGTCAGCTACTTTCAGATCCACCCCCTTCTTTAGGATGATCTGGTGAAGCATTTTATCTAATCGCTTAATGTAATCAGATAGTTTCTCACCAACTTATCGGCATGTATGTTCAAACTGATACAGTAGGTCAGCAGCCCTCTCAGTCCTTCCAAACTCATTCTGCAGTACTCCTAAATAGTTATTGGCTGTGCAATTTTGCTTACCCATCCTTAGGTTGCATATGGTATCCGCAGCTATTCCCTTTAGACATTCAGCTATTCGCTGCTTCTTCTGAGATTCTGGGATATTCCACTCCTCTAGGGCTTGTGAAGCCTGATCCATCCAGGATCCATCCAGGATTCAAAATCTTCCTCTCCCTGAGGTGTGGGTTGTTTGCCAGAAAAGAAACACAATTTGTGGTAGCCAAATCCAGTGAATGGCTGTGTAGGTTTTAAGCATTTTTCTACAATACTTCCCAAAGCATTCAAAACTTCAGGCCCTATAGTATTTATGGGCAGTGAAGCTGCAGCTTCTGGTGTAAGAGTCTGACCTACTTGGGTAGCTTCCACAGGTATTTTCTCTGTTGCTGAGGTAGTGCACTTCTCAGGGATTACCACACAGACTGCACTCTTACCTGAAATTTGTGCACTCAAAAGTATGCGCTCATAGACTAAAGGACTTCTCCATTCTAATAAGGCCAATGTGCTCTGCTTGATAGGGTCCACAGTGCTGTCCAACAAAAATCCACGTCCTACAACTGGCAAGGATCCTATGACTTGATGTATTTGCATATCAGTCCATGTGACCCCTGGCAACACCAGAACTAAGCAATGCTCTGACTGAGCATTGTGCTGTTTGCACCACTTAGTGGCTACTTCTCAGTTCATGTTTCTGCTGGATTTGCTTTCCACACGTACAGGGGAATAGGGTGGAGTCCGAGGCAGTACAGAAAATCCTGGCCAAGCCCCCAAATGTAGTGCACCCACAGGTGTAGCTGAAGAGATATGGGTTTTTTCCTACCTGACTTTGGTGACACCCCTAGTTTAAAAAGGCAATAGCACAACCATAAACAAATTATTTAAACAGTACACCAGTTAGCAATAAGGCAAGATGAGAATATGCATGCAATGAAAACATACATTCCCCTTCTTCCCCAGAACTCAGCAGAAGAAGGTCTTGACATTCAAACATGCACAAATAAGGCAATATCAATGAGCAGTAAAGCTACACGGGGAAAATGCAATGCCATTAAGCAATAAAAGAGTCATAATACAACAATACAGATATGAGAGAATGCAATGTCATTCAGCAGTACTAATACCCTCTAGTTTAAAAAGGCAATAGCACAACCATAAACAAATTATTTAAACAGTACACCAGTTAGCAATAAGGCAAGATGAGAATATGCATGCAATGAAAACATACATTCCCCCTCTTCCCCGGAACTCAGCAGAAGAAGGTCTTGACATTCAAACATGCACAAATAAGGCAATATCAATGAGCAGTAAAGCTACACGGGGAAAAATACAATGCCATTAAGCAATAAAAGAGTCATAATACAACAATACAGATATGAGAGAATGCAATGTCATTCAGCAGTATTAATACCCTCTATCCCCTTTTGATCAATTCTAAACAGACCAACTATGAAACTCTCTATTATACCTTGTTCACTGGCCACTGACTACTTACAGCCTTGCTGCCAGCATGATGGGGTCCAAATTGGAGCTCCTATGGATCCCAGTTATTTTTAATCCACAAAGCATTAAAGGGGGGGGGGGGGCACAATCTTATAAAAATATAAAATGATGGCCAGAGCCTCTCACCACTCTGTCGAGAATAACCTAGTGACCAGGCACCATGGTCCCTCTGATGAGAAAAGCAGAAAATCATCAACAGAACTCTGGTAATCATCTATGGCTTATCAGTACTAGGTCCAAGGGAACTCCTTTTCTTGCTGAATCATAGCAGGCATGGAACTACTGGTTTCAGACTTGATGCCACAGCATACCATATCCAAGATTTCAGCAAACGACAGACACAATCTGCTACTTCACTTCCCTGTCCCAAAACACTAGAAAAGGAAATCCAGTCATGCTGCAAGGCCCTTTTTCCCTTCAGCTACGTGTTTCAGTCTTCCCTCCCTCAGCTAGTTTTCCAGAATCCTCTTTCACTTTTGAAGTTGTCTTTTATATTCCTGAAAAGGAGCTCCACCTTGTGGTGTAATGGAAAACTACAGTCTATTACTTGTACATGAAATACAATGGGACCTACATTACATTAGAGTTTCAGTGCTATAATTTTGTCATTAATTTTGGTGACATCCCTTGCTCTCTTGAGAAGACGGTCTCTCACCACATTTCCCACAAAATTTCTAGTCTGCTGTCTACCTCAGTAGTAGATTCTGGATCCCAAGCCAAGTGACTTTACTGAACTGCCCTTCCAT